>NW_019384356.1:237278-413392 GCF_000671375.1 Centruroides sculpturatus | reverse complement strand
TATATATAAATTACTAAGTCAGTTAGAAAGCAATTTATATATATATATATAAATTACTAAGTCAGTTAACTCCACGGTTAAATTATTTTTCCTATATTTAGACATTTTTATTAACTTTCTCATTACAGAGGAAGGTCAGGCACCCACTGCAGTGTTATGCAAGGAATTTGAAAATGTGGGTGCTACTCAAGGCAGATCAGTAGACCAAAATGCGTGCCCATCAATTTTTGGAAAATATTATCTAATTATCTTAGAATTACTTTATTTACCTAATCTTACCTTGAAGTCAGATGCTATGCATTATATTTATTTTTATTTTAAAATAACAAAACTGATTGCTCTTGAATCAATAAGTGTGGCAGCACCATAAACACCTTCTGGATATGCCAGTATCTAGATAAAAATAATAATTACAATATATCACATACATAGGTTTCAGTCATTAGTTTCATATCAAAGCATGAAGGAAAAATCATATTTTACTATGTAATAAATATTCAAAAACTACAGGTTATATGCATAAATTTATAGTTACATGGTGACCAGCTTTCATTTATTCTTACACTTATATTTTTTTAACAATTAAAATTTATTGGCAGTAGTGGGTACAATGACTCTCTTGACACCTCTGGCTGCACAACTGAATAGATTGTTTTAATAATATTTTAAACAGTATTTTTTACTTATCAACTGTAATTTCTCAACACATGTAACATTATTTTTACCTATAGCCATTTGTTATATTACTTTGCACAGAAATATACTTTATGAATTATATATCGCAACAACAGGTCTGTCTGATTAACTGAAATAGTGCATATTTTTACGTCAATTTGACATCATTACGTAATTATTACAATGAATGATTCTATAGACTAACATCAAATTTACATTTAAAGAAATGTGCAGTGTGTCTCAACCAGACATAATATATATATAATATTGTTGTTTGATAGATGTTTAGTTATTTAGTTGAACTTTAATGTTATCAGCTTTCATTTAATTCTTGAAGCAGTCACTAATTAAAGAGCTCATTCCAAAAATAAAAATGAGTTTCATCCAAAGATACTTGTAGATTACTCTTTCAAATGGGAGAAAGAAGCATTTTGAAAAGAGTTCACTATAATGGAGAAAAGATCGCATTACCATTACCCCTGATCTTCATGAAAATGAGCTCAATTCATATAAATTCCATTACTAATTAATGGAATTTATTAAATTAGGAAAAAATATGAATATTCAAATAAATTTGTATATTTGCCTTTTAAATGTTATCAATTTTGATCTAGAGTATAAGAAAACTTTAAAAATGGGCAATAAAATATGTTTGCATGCTAAATAAATGGCATGGTGATTGGTGATGAAACAAGTTTTGTCCCATGGACTTAACATGCTCTGGTTAAGATTGAAACTCTTATTTCTTAATAATATACACCCTGCAAAGTCTAGATCAGTGGTTTTCAAAGTGGACGCTACCACTCCCTCTGGGTGGTGAGTAAATCTAGGGGATGCTGGAGGCAGGGTATTGAACGGTGACCATAGGCAAAGGCCTCAACCTTTGCCTATGGTCACCGTTCAATACCCTGCCTCTATCATAGATCTATTCATCGCGCCAGAAGGGGGCGTTATTGCTTACTTTGAGAAACGTTGAGCTAAAATAAAAGTCAATGTGTTAGAAATATTCAAGTTGTGACCTTCAATAAAAAATAAAAAATATATAAAATGTCAACATTTTATATATATTCCGTCGAATTTTTATATATAGAATTTGTCTGCCGTCGCCCCTCTATATTTCCTTAACGCCCCCCAATTCTCTTTGAGCCTTCTACTGCCCCCCTGAAAGCCTCCAGCGCCCACAAGGGGGCGTTATCGCCCACTTTGAGAAACGCTGNCCAACTAAATGCTACTCTACGTATCATAACAGGTACTATTAAATCAACTCCTATTCACTGGTTACCTATTTTGAGCCATATCCCTCCATCTGCACTCCGAAGGGACAGCACTTTGCTCAGGGAATATAGGAAAATATTGTCTAATCCACAACTTCCGATCCATCAGGATATTGATGACCTCAACATAAATCGACTTAAATCAAGACACCCTCCTCTTATAAGAGCTAAATCCCTGCATTCCAATAATTTCAACCTCACTGAATCTTGGAAAAGGCTCTGGGCTGATGTCTCTCCGGTGGACAGTCGACAACTTCCTTGTATCACAAAGCGACCACCTGGATTTGAGTTATCCAGAAATCTTTGGAGTGTGTTAAATAGGATTCGGACCAAACATGGGTTGTGCAGGGACAGTCTTTTTAGGTGGGGAAAAGTTGCATCCCCACAATGTGACTGTGGTGCTGAAAGACAGACTATACATCATATCTTGGAAGATTGTCCAGTAAGATCTTTTCCGGGACAACTGAGTGACTTCCTGATTATGACTGAAAGTGCTTTAAACTATATTTCTAACTTAGATTTACATTTATGATTTGTGTTCTTACTTTTTCTGCTTTCTGTTCTTGTTAACAATTAGATGTGTAGCCATATGCTAAATAAATAAATGTATTGTGGTCTGAAGACCACGTGTTCTGTTGCGTAACCAGCCCCTTGGGTGGTTCGCGAGTAAAGGAGGGACGGACCCTCATAGCATAAAAGTTTTCTGTTTGTTGTTGTGTTAATGGGAGGAGGGGAGATGTGGTCTGAAGATCACGTGTTCTATTGCGTAACCAGCTCCTTGGGTGGGCCGCGGGGTAAAGAAGGTGTGGCCGCCAACACCAGAGATCCCGAACACTGTATGGCAACGTCGAAAAGAAAAAGGCGCGATAGTTCGTTGGATTTGCCCGGGTGTTGCCCGTGGATGTCGGTGACAGTTCTGACCTTTTTAAAACTAAACCAGTCTTGTTTGTCATTCACATTGTAACATGACTGGAAGCTCCAATGTTTCAGTAGCCAGTTTAGATTAGATCCTATAATCTTCGTATTGTTTTATTTGAAATTATCGCTTGGCTGTCTATCGCCGTATTCTTTACAGAAGAGGAAACCTTGTTACCAACCTTAAGTTGTTTTTGTTTTTTAAAGTGAAATGTGAAACTTACCTGCGAATAGAATAGAGGAATATACTTTAATCTTTCAGACCATACCATATTAAAGCCGTTAAGTCTTCAACAGTGGCGTGCCGTCATTGGAAGCGGTGGATGCGCCGCTTCCCTTGTATTTTCTAAAAAATAAATACATATTAATTTTAATTATACGAAAATAATCGCACAATATTTTATTATAACCGCATTACGTATCTTATTACAAATTTCTATACTACACGTGAAAAAGAAAGATAAGATCGCTATTGTATATTCGAATATTAATGGCGGAGTGGAAGCGCCGTATCGTCAGCATCCAAAAAACACATTCGCACACGCTCTTTACCGTTTGTCTTTCCACTTTTTTCCCGAGACTACAAATATTCGAGTACAAAGTAATCGGTTTCCACTTATTTCTACTTTAGAATCCGTGCTTCTCGCATGTACAGTACAACTATGTTGCCAGCTAACGCGTCGGAAAAACCTTCCGATTTATTCGTGTACACACCAGACGGAAAAACAAAAAATATCGTGTATCCACAAGCACTTTAATAAATAAATAGAATTGAAACGACACATGTTTTCCCGAAGAAAATGAATAATAATAAGTTTCAATAAAAATGATAAAATGTAAATTGAATTTTATCATAACGAGTTTGCTTGAATTTCGTTTCTTCTGAGATCGCAGCAATGCGCGACGGATAAGCTAGTTTAATTATAATTTTCTTTAAACGTATATCCGTACAATTAAAGAATATTTTGTACCAGGTATGTACAGTACCGGTACATCCACCACTCATTTTACCAAGTAAGTTTTTACTATTTTATTTTTAATTGTGGCCCTTATATCGTGGCTAACGATTTCCGACAGAAGCCGGGTACTTCAAGTAGCAAAAACTTTTGCGAGGCAGATTGTTTCCTTTCTGCACTTTCCTCCAAAGATTTCTGGATCCACTATTGGATGAAGACTTAAAATTTCACACACCATACAATCTTATCANCGGGTACTTCAAGTAGCAAAAACTTTTGCAAGGCAGATTGTTTCCTTTCTGCACTTTCCTCCAAAGATTTCTGGATCCACTATTGGATGAAGACTTAAAATTTCACACACCATACAATCTTATCAATAACTATACTATTTCAGTGATATTAATACTGTAATTGGACTGCAATTTTAAAAAAACTGTAGATCTATTTAATTTCGAGAACAGAGTTAGATACATGAAAATCAACACCAGATATAGAAACATTAGAGGCAGAAGGCACCGAATAACTATATACGAACTTCCGATGCAAACCGGAAGTCGCGTTATTTCAATTCTAAACTCCCCCCCCGCCGAATGGTGTTAGATGATCGGCACGAGTCTATTGTTAAAAAGTACGATGTATAGGGGCAAGCCACTACTAATTTGAAGTGGATAATTTAGATTAAATTAACTAAAAATATGATTAAAAATTGCAACCCGGCATTTTGACGATGTCACAATAAATAATTGCTCGTTTCTATACGCTATACTCGATCGAAACACGACGAAATTTTATGCTCGCTGAATCGAGTTTATTTAATTATTTAGAATATTTTTATAATACTGGGTGCATGTTATAAACGTCAAAGTTTTGCATAAATCGAATTTTTATTTATGTAAAACTTCAGCACATAATAATAATCGGAATTGTTTTTAAAGATGCAATTTAGATGTAACATACATACAATAGGGAGTGTTAACTTGAATAATCTTCATCAAATAAAACGAATCTTTTATTATTATTATGTTTTATTTGTAATGTAAAGTACAAGTCGACTCCCCTATAACACTGTTGATTATTCCGTTTTATATGAGTTCCATGTTGTACGAGTCTCTGATTTTACAAATACGGGAACCATTCATAGCCAGGCATAAGTATTTGTAAAATCTAAGTGACTCGTACAACATGGAATTCATATAAAACGGAATAATCAACAGTGTTATAGGGGGGTCGACTGTAATTGATACCAGTGGTATTTTAAGCAAACCTTGCTCTTTGATGATAAAATTTAAAATTAGAATTTACCGAAGTTTGTTCGAAACCAAATAAAAACAGCAGAATTCGTTAGTCTCATTTAAAATAATTCAAGCAGATATTTACAACGCATATACCAATTTTTTTCATTTCTCCACACCCGCAAAAAGCCTCCCTAAAAAACAACGGTTCAGAAAGAGAAAACGAACACACAAAGACATTTCAGAAACCTCTAAAATAAAAGTTACAGAAAGATAGAAAATGGAACACCCGCCTGCGATTCAAACGACCATATGTACTGTANATTATCTCCACAGAATGTGGGTGTGTGGTCACTCTTAGCTTCATTTCTCCCCATAGACCTTACTGGCATGGGTGTCCCTACCAGGAGCTTGTGCTCCAGCCTGCATTGCCCTATGGATCTGTAAAATTACTGGGCTCTCCCACCACGACCAGGTGGTGACCACGGGAGAGTAATTATTATTATTATTATTATTATTATTATATAGTAAATAGTTGATTATAAATTAGTTTCTAAAAATTATTTAATAAACCCTTTTCATCTGATATATAAAATTCCAAACTATTGTTTTTAAGAACGTAATTCGCAGATTCAGTTTCATAGATTCACTTTCAACAAGGTATCATAACTACACTCACATCTAAAAAATGTGAGTGTAGTTATGATACCTTGTTTACAATTCACTAAAATGTAATTGGGGTTCCATAATACCACCTTCTCCTCTACACATATATATAATAACAACGAGTAGAAATATCAAGTAACACAAAGAAACACTTTTTACAATACTTTTAATAACTTCCCCCACTTTTTCTTTCAAACTAAATTGCTACATTCATAGGGCAGTACTATTTTCAATATTAACATACCTTTGTGGGTGTAAAATGTAATACGATAAAACAATGTCGCTATAAATAATAATACAATCACAAAACTCGGTAACAAATAAGTAGCCTAATATAAAATCTTTTAAAAAGATTTTTACAAAATATACATACAGATTTTTTGTTTTTGTTATATTCTTTGAAAATATTCCGTTAAACAATAGTTGTGATGTATAAACCTTTAAATTGTAATTTACACACAATAACCTTTACAAACATTTTGTGTTTAGGTTTACAAAACAATTTATTATATTTGTCAACTCAATGTCTGTGATGTGTACTTCCTGTAGCACTGAAGAAAGACTAGAAAAATAAAACTAGCCCGAAACAACTTTTAATCATCAAACATTACTAATTCTTTACGACGCTAGGTATTTTTTTGGCCTTTTTAATTTTAAAAATTTATTAATAACCGATCCCATAGCTTTTATTTGTTTTATATACAGTATATTAGAATTTCTTGGTACACATTCACCACACTAGTTTCGTTATATGGAAGCTACAGACGCCATCTATCGACGATTAGAAGAAAAATCGTACAATCGAGTTGGTAAAATAACAATTAGTACGAATCGACACGCTTTTTATCGAATAAATGGACGGTATTTACGATTCAAATTTGTTTAATTCCAGAATGATTCATTGTAAAAAGAATAATCTGTTGTATTTCAAACGACAACATAACGACACCCGTAACACCAAAGACACCAAGAAGGGGACATGGAAATTTGGGTATGGCATGTTATCGCTTCCTGGCCCCAGGCTAAGATCGAGTTTAAGTATCGCTTCCTGGCTAAGATTGAATGTGTGGTTTTCCAGCTTCTTTTCGACGTTCTTCGCTTTGGTAAGTACTGTTAGTATCACTTCCCTCTCCTATTACCCTTCTCCTTCTGTCGGTGGTTTGGCCTGCACGATTGGAATACATCGTGTATTCGCTGAACCAAAGGCACCTTTCTCTCCCCTCAGGGTGGGATACCAGTTTTGGCCCCCCTGTATTTTTGTTTCTCCCCGGTGGCAGGCTACTCCTGTACACCAGCTCTCCATTTCTTCATCTACTCTTAGGGCTTTCTCCCAGCTGTTGTCTGTATCTTTCACTTTAGCCTCTTTGCCTTCCACCATTGTTCTTAGCCAGTCTTACGCCGTGCTGCTCTAGTCTCTTGGATTACTTCCCTGTTCGGCGTGACCATCTGGTGTGTGCCTTGCTACCTTGGATTACTCAAATACATCAATATAAAGAGCGTGTGCGATGGTTAAAGACAGCAACGCTCTCTGCAACCCTTGTATATCTCTTACGAGAATACAGCATGGGAGACCTGCCTTGGACACTGACGACGAGCTGGCTTGCCATGCCACCTCATCTCGTTCGCCATCTCCAGCCTTGGAAGTGGATAAAACATCAACAAACGCCCAAGATGCTACCAATGAAGAAGAAGACGAAGAAGACGACAGGATAAAGAAGTATTCGTCAATACGATCGGTGAGGATCACCCTCATGCAGAGACCAGAACTGAAAGACATTATAAGTGCCATTGGGAACATTGTTGGTGAGAACAAGATTAAGCAAATTTGCTTCCACCCGAAAGGAATTGTGGAAATAGGACTGGAAACGGTACAAGACAAGGAGAGAGTCATGGGTTACACCATAAAGGTAGGAGAGGAACTTTGTACCATAGAAAGTCTAGAAAGCGAATTAATCTATGTTAGTCTTAAGCGCGTACCCGAAGAAGCTGACTGTAATATACTACGCAGTGTGTTTAGCAAATTCGGTAAAGTAGTGAATATACTCGTTAACACACATCCCGGAACGAAAATCAAAACGGGAACATACCGTGTGGTCTTAGTAACAAAAAAAATTATCCCCAACTTTGTTGAAATTCTGGGTAGAAATATACAGGTTTTCTACCAAGGCATGAAAAAGCAATGCCGTAGATGCGGGGCTCTTGATCATGAAATTAAAGAGTGCAACCTAAAACAATGCTACAGGTGCAATAGTACCCTACACTTAATTAGAGACTGTCCTGCATGTTACAATTGCAAAAAAGAACACAGTAAAAACGAAAAATGTCCGGAAATCACGTTAAAAGAGCTATATGAAAAAGGGCCACGAAACAAAAACAGCGAAAAAAAGAGGGAAAAAAGTTTAGAAAGACTCAAAGACAACATTTCCAAAGAAACAAAGCAAAGGGAAAGTAGTAGAAAGTGAATCAGATAAAAACGAGAAAGAAGAAGATACACAAGAAAAAACAGAAAAACATATCAAGGGTGGGGGGGCAAACAGTACCAATGACCCCGTGAGCAAGCAAATAAATGATATGAAAGAAAGAGAAATAAAACAAGGAACAATAGATAAAAAAGAGAAGGTTAATACAGAAGAGGCAAAGGAAAATAAAAATACCATTTTAGAAATAGATGAAGGCTCAGATGATGAGGGAGACAAAACCATAACTACGTACGAGGATTATGTTAAGGCCATAGAACTTGATAGAGACATGACAGGGCAAGAAAAACAAGAAGAAATTGAAAAGCTCAAAGTGAAATATGGGATAACCAAGAAAGCAAAAACACCGAAAGAACCTAAAAAGTCAAAAAGAATAAATAGGAAATAAGCGCCCTATTTATGGATAAAAACAAAACTATCAATATTAATATTAGATCCATCAATATTACTGGGTTCAAAGGTATAGAAAAGCAGATTGAAATTCTAAATCTCATCATAACTAATAACATTGATATCCTTGCAATCCAAGACACCAATATTGGCGATTTTGATGAACTTAGACAAATGAGGAAAGCATTCATCAACTACAACATCTATGCCTCCTTTGCCTGCAGAAAAAGCACTGGTGTACTATTACTCATCAATAAACACATAAAAATCAACGACTTTAAAACTGACAGCAAAGGAAGAATTATCACCGTTGATGCAGAGACATGCAAACAACCTGTACGCATAGTCAACATATATGCCCCCCCATATGTCACAGAGAGAAAAGAGTTTTTTAACAACATGAGAAGCTTTCTAAATACCAACAGAAAGCTAATTATCATGGGTGATTTTAACAACGTTCTGAACGACATCGACAAAAATGGTCCACTTTTTCCCGACAGTTCCAGAGACGCCCTCAAAAATATCATAAATGACTTCAACTTGACTGACACATATCGCAGCATCTTCCCCATTCACCCAGGTTATACATGGGAAGGAAGGGGTGTCAAAGAAAGACTTGACCGCATTTACATTTCAAGTAATCTCTGCAAAATCACCAACATGAGTGCGTATGAAATTAAAACAAACAACCGCAGAATATCTGACCACAAAATGATCGACCTTAACATAAAAATAGTCAACTGTACTGCTCATACTAAAAAAATCAAAATTACTAAAGAAATATTACAAGATAAATCTTTCACTGATAAAATCAACGACACTCTAGAAAACTGTAAAACGAACATCAACTGGGACAACTGGCAAAAAATCAAACAGATCTGTCAGACCGTTCTTACAGATACTTGGAACAAAATCAGGAAGCAAAGATTCAATAAGCTTAAAAAACTCCAAAGAGAACTCACAAACAGCATCATAAATAAAAACACCAACGAAATTGACAGGATTGAAAATGAAATCAGTAAAGAAGTGGAAAGGAAAAATAAAGAAAACTACATCAATCATAAGATGAATAAATATAACATAAAAAGAGAGGCTGACAAAATGATCTTTAGAAAAAATAGTAAGAAAAAAACAACCCTGCAAATAGACAAAATTATACACAATGCCAGAGAAATCACTGACGATGATGAGATGATAAAAATTTTCCAAGAATTCTACACAAATTTGTTTAAAGAACCAAACTATGACAATCAATACTGGGAAAGTAACATAAAAGATATTAAGCAAATAAAAGACAAGAAAGACGACATCATAAATAAAGAAATCACGAAAAAAGAGATCCAAGACGCCATCCAAACTATACATAACAGAAAAGCACCAGGACAAGACAACATCAGTTCTGAATTCTATAAATATTTTAACATCCCCATCATTGATATCCTCCACAAGTTATACAACATGGACATTTTTCACCACTCTTTCTGTGTAGGAAAAATGATCCTACTCAAAAAAACTGATAGTAAAGAGGGAAGTGTTGGCAACTACAGGCCGATCACATTGCTAAATGCTGACTACAAAATCTATAGCACCATTCTCTCTAAGAGGCTGGAAAACTGCTTCAAAGACCACATCTCAATCACTCAAAGTGCCGGAATCAGGGGCCGCTCCATCCAAGACAACATCACCTTCATGAATTATGTTAAAAATATATACATTGATCAAAAAAAGCAGCTTTCAATCCTGTCGATTGACGTTAGAAAAGCCTTCGACACTGTCAATCGTACCATGTTATGGAAATTTCTTGAAACCTTAGGCCTCAACAATCAGGAAGTCATCACTGTTAAAAAACTGTACAACAACCCATGTACCAACATCAACATCAACAACAACTACTCCGGTGACATCAAGTGCAATGCAGGGGTCAGGCAGGGATGCCCGAGTTCAATGATCCTTTTTGCCATATACATCGATATACTCCTAAAGAACATCACCAACGACGAACAGATAGAAGCAATCCACATACCAGGCCTAAAGGAGAAAGTTAAGTTTACATCACATGCTGATGACATCAATATTTTTGTCGTGAACGAATATAGCCTCAACAAAATAAAAAACAAAGTTAACAACTTTAGTAAACTAACGGGTATGGTCATCAACATTGAAAAATCAAAAATTATTGACATAATAGGTAACATAAGCTGTCAACAAACCGAAATAAACAATACCGAAAACCTTAAAATGCTAGGAGTTTGGATAGGTAAAGACTCTAAGGAAAAAAACATCAACGAAATGATAAGAAAAGTCAAAGAAGCCACCCAAGACTGGAGAGCAGACTGGTTATACCTCCCAGAAAGAACAACCATTATTAATAAAGTAATCATTCCAAGAATAATTTATAAGATGTATACCACCAATATAAATTCTAAAGAAAATAATAAGCTTGATAAACCACTCTTCAAATACATTTGGAACAGCCCCTTTGAGCCAATCAACAGAAATATTATGAAAAACAACAACAACAATGGAGGTTGGAACATTTGGCACTTAAAAGACTTTGAAACAGCAATCCAGATATCACACATAATCAACACACTAAGAAGCAAGAACCATCCACTTTGGTACTTATTCCAGTATACTTTAGGCCCAATAACCAAAGAGCTAACCCAGACAAAAGAAAACTTCCCTTTCCAGGTCAAGATGAACAAATACTACAGCAAAATAAGAAAGATTCTCAAAGTTATTAGTACCGATCACAAAAAACTAATTACCGACAACAAAAAAGTTCACCCCAGTGACATTTACAGGATTATTCACAAACAATACCCCACCAACTACATTGATAATAATCTAAACTGCAGATGGATTTGGCACAACATACATTCTCTACCCGCTGAGTGGCTTGAAACCTCTTGGAGGATAATTGTAAACGCTATCATGTCCAGGCAGTACCTCCACACGTATCACGGTCACCGTACCAACAGATGTCCCAGATGTAAACTTACGGAAACTACTGAACACATATTTTATGAATGTAAAACTGCCAAATCTGTCTGGGCTTGGATAGCCAAGACTTGGAAAACTAAAATAAAATGGCAACACATAAAGTACCAAACCAAATTTAATATCCAGAATCAGAGCTACTACTTCCTCAACTGGGTGATTGCCTTAGCAAAAAGGAACCTATGGAAAACAAGATGCAACCTAATATTCAATAGTAAAAACTGTAATGCAACTTGGATAGTCACCAAAATCAAACAGGATGCTAAATTTAAAATCTGGAGTGATATCAAAAACATGACGAAAGAGGAATACAGCAAAAACTACAAAAACAGTGACGACATTTTTAAAATTATAAATGATGAGATCTACTTCAATGATGACACTTATCCGCCCTAGCTTTCTAACGGTCTCTGTGTCCTGCCTGCTACCATGATGTCCTCTATCTGCCTTGTCTACGTAACCACTGCTTGTATATCTCCTTCCCTGTAACTCATGTTTCAGGTATAAACACCTTCAGCCCAGCTGCCAGTACTACATTTTTGTAAAACTATCATATTATCGGTTAATAATGTATCACCTTTTATCTTATATCGGGTATTACTCTACCAAGTAATCGATCTGTAACGCGTCAAGTTTATATATATTGTACGCATATATCTGTTCATTCACTTTTATTATTCTACGGATACCCAAATATTCTACTAAATGTTACCATGCTTCCGTTATTCTCTGTATGTGTCTTGTATTTACAACTGTGTAATTGGTACCACCCTCTGGTAACACTGTACATATTGTCGCGTTTTGCCAGCTACCTCCACCCCTTCTGTATATTCCCCGCGTGTTTTATACCAATTTACTACCATGTATACTGCAAGACTTTAATGTTGACTTGAACATGTTGTTCCATGTAACTCTCTATAAAGTAATTAATAAACTATTATTAAAATCTGTTCTAATCAGCTTAATATCTGATTCGCTTCTACCAGAAGTTTCGATGTTAAATTGATTTTTGGAAACTGGCGAAAGGTTGGAGCTTGCTCCTCCTTTGTCGCGGGTTGGCTCGGATTTGCACTGTTTCCGAGAATAGCCCACACCCCAATGGGGTGATAACTCAATAAAGATTAGAAATATGTTTGATATTAATATATTAATCGTCTACTTTTTACCATCTTCTCTGGCCGGGCGATTTCACACTAGAACGGATTGGAACGATATCCAATTGTGTTCTCATGAAACGGTACTATTATTGTTGTCATGCCAACACCAGTCAGACAGATTTAAAAAGTTAAATATTTGCGATAGGGTCAGTGAGTTACAGCGAACACTCATTCTGATTGGTCAAACGAATCGGTCACTGATATAAGCTGACAAAGCGAATGCTAATATGACGATTTTAGTCTCTGTAATCCAAAATTATTCTTGGTAGACAAATCTCACAGCAATTTTAATGGCAAATTAAATTTATTTTGTAAAAACTACATCAAATGCATTTCGGGCTGGTCTAATATTTTCCAGTCCCTCTTCAGTGCTAAAACAATAACACGTAACAATGGAAGTGCTAAGTAACAATGGAAGTGTTAAGTAACAATGGAAGTGTCAACAATGGAAATGCTACGTAACAATGGAAGTGTCAACAATGGAAATGCTACGTAACAATGGAATTGTTAAGAGAAAGCAACGTGCAAGATGCAGATGCAGTTTTTTTCGTTTTTGCGGGAAATCGAACATATTTTTAGACCCATCTAAAAATTCTCTAATTAGTCTGGAAATAGGGGACTTAATTCTTGCATTCTGTGAAAACGGGTAAGGTTGACTGTAACGTAATAATCTTTATCTTAGTTATCGTTACTTTTGGCCGAGCAACGCCGGGCCCACCTGCTAGTGTAGATATAAAAGAGCCCGCTAGAAACTTAATTCGGCACGGCTTGTAGAGCCTCTCTTGTCTGGATATCTATGGCAATACGGTAGGACATGAAAGTATACAGGCATAGTACGCTTTCCTATAACATATTTGTCCAGAGATGTAACTATTGTTTTGAATCGTCTAGTAAATAATATTCTTAGTTCTGCTGCTGGTGTCCCATCTGGCTACATAAATACTCGATGCACAAATCCGTTTAAGGACGTGTGGCAACGTGCCAGAGACATTCCTTAGAAACACTATTCACGCATGTGCAGCCCGAAGAATTATGTTGTTGGCAAAAGGCTTTACTGAATACGGTCGTGGAAGGCAAAACATTATTTCCTGAATGTATCGCTGCTGCACGCACCGTCAATTTCTGTTACACAATTACTATGGGGAATCCTCTCACGAAATGGCTTCCAGACTAACTCCAGCAACGAGAGAGTTTGCATCTCAACAGTAAAGGCGGGATTGAAGCTATTTGAATAAGTTAACACAAGAAACAACGTATTCAATACTAAAAGAATTTTTAAAACCTAGAGAAATGCTTTCTAACTCAGATGATGACAGAAGTTTAGAAAAGTGTCAAAAAGCGACCCCAATGGCAGTAAAATAAACAATTGCGTTTATTCTGTAATTTTCCGGCCTGTCTTCGGTGTGTTTTGAGTTTCTTCGAAGTCGGAAAAATTGAGTAATTTTAACTCGCTAGCAGGTGGGCCCGGCGTTGCTCGAACAAAAGTAACGATAACTAAGATAAAGATTATTACGTTACAGTCAACCTTACCCGTTTTCACAGAATGCAAGAATTGGGTCCCCTTGTTTCCAGACTAATTAGAGAACTTTTAGATGGTTGTAAAAATATGTTCGATTTCCCGCGAAAACGAAAGAACTGCATCTGCGCCTGTAAATCTTGCACGTCGCTTTCTCTTAACAATACCATTGTTACTTAACACTTCCATTGTTACCTAACACCGCCATTGTTACTTAACATTTCCATTGTTACTTAACACTTGCATTGTTGATAGAAGTGTTAAGCCTTAATCCTGTCCCTCTCCCCCGTGGGGAGGAATTTCGAAAAATCCCTTCTTAGTGTGCGTTTTAATGACGTACCCTATCTATGTACCAAATTTCAACTTTCAACTCCTAACCGTTTGGGCTCTGCACTTATTATTATTATCATTATCATCAACCCGTCTCGATTATATTATAGATGTTACCAAATATAAGTTTTATATTGTTTTAGCCAATTAAATGTAAGGCTGCTGTAGCATGGTCACTGGGTAAGCCTCTATCTATTGAGACAATAGAAGTTGCTGTTCCAGAGAAAGACGAAGTTCGTGTGAAAGTAAGCATTAAAATATAAATTTTAATTTATATATTGTTTGAAGTATACATAAACCATACATTATTATTACTTTTAATCCATTATAGATAATATCTACTGGTGTTTGCCATTCAGATGAAAGTTTCCTTAATGGATTTGATCCCAAACAATACTTTCCTGTTCTTTTGGGCCATGAAGCAGCCGGAATCGTAGAAAGTGTTGGAGCAGAAGTGAAATCAATACGACCCGGTGACAATTAAAAATAATAATAATTCTTAAGGGGCCCAAACACGTTAAGGAAATCCTTTGAGGAATAACTGCGTTGGCCTGACCTTGAGGAATTACTGTTATAGTGTGTGGGGGAAAACTGTACAGTTTCGGCGGCCTGTACAGGCCGCCGGAGTAGAAACGAAAAGCCATTTGATTTTCCTGCACAGTTTGGATCGCCATGACGTGTGTGTCGTCGTTTCCGTTCAGTTGTGAGGCCTCTGAGTGAGAAAAATCGTCCCGTGAATGTTCAGAAGAATTTTAAAAGATTTACGAAAGTAAACCACGCCTTTCAAATGTTAAAAGTAAAGATTATTATGACAAAAGCAAAAAAGAAGTTGCCTATTTAGGTTTAATTGAAAAATTGAAGGACATTGAGCCAAATGCTAACAAAAAAAAGTGTAAAAAATTAATAACATCAGAAATGCATATAGGAAGGAAATTAAGAAAATCAAAGCATCAGTCAAGTCAGGATCAGGAACTGATGAAGTATATGAANGGATGAGGAAGTGTCTGTAGTATCATTAATAGTAGTTGTTGTATGTGTACTATTATCAATGCTTGTTGCTCTTTACTCTATTTACATATAAACATTTACTCTATGAGTGTATGAGAGAGTAGAGAAAAGAAGGAAGCGACCTTGATTGGCATGGCTGCCGTATATAGGCCTGGGTCATTTTCAAGAAAACGAGCCGTATACTAATTATGACAGCAATACTTTTAGTGGACTTCAATCAAAGTATAGTAGAGTTTGTTATTGTCTAATTTTTATTAATTTATTACCCCGCAGGGTATGGGCCGTTCTCGGAAAAAGTGCAAGTCCGAGTCAACCCGAGGCAAAGGAGAAGCAAGCTCCAACTCTTCGCCAGTTTCCAAAAAACAGTTTAATATCGAAAAGCTTCCGGTGGAAGCGAATCAGATATCAAGCTGATTAGAACAGATACTACAAATGATCTTAGCCTGGGGCCAGGAAGCGATAAAGTGCATTTCCGAAATTTTCTGCTACTTCTCTCGGTGATATCGGAGTTACAGGTGTAGTTATGTCGCGGTTTGAAATACAGCAAAATAGTGTGTTTAGAAATAAATCGTCTAAACTGAAATCAATCCGAATCGTAAATAGCATCGATTTAATGGATGTTATACACTAGCCTTATCTTATAAACTTGAAAATACAATTTCATTTTTAATCATCCATAGGAAATGAACTGCAGCTTGGACATGTAGTGTCGTAGACGTCACGCTCCATTGTTCTGTCTTCTTCACTTGGGTATAGTTTTGTTCTCTTCTCCGGTAGTCTCCATCCCTCGCCTTAGCTTTTAGCTCCGAATATATCTCTAATATCCTCTAGTAATGATAATAATCTTCGTCTTTTCCGTCTCATTAGACAGTTTGTCGTAGACTTACTTATACGTAGAAATTCGAATACCGAATTTATCGTTGTCTACGAGTAGAGAAAGACAGGGCAAATAGAAGATATACGGAGGGCGGCACGATAGTTCGATATACTGTCAGCGGGGTCACTTTTCGACTCGTTCTTTAAACTTTTGGCATCTGATTTTTGAATATATTTTTAAAGTTTAAACCTTATTTAAAGGTTTTTTTATTACATTGTTTGTTTTTTCTGAGTTTTTTTGCAATCGTTCGCATTATTATTTTGTTAACTTTATTATTTTTTTTTCTGCATTGTTTGGCGAAGGAAAACAGTATACTGTACAGTACATATGGTCGTTTGAATCGCAGGCGGGTGTTCCATTTTCTATCTTTCTGTAACTTTTATTTTAGAGGTTTCTGAAATGTCTTTGTGTGTTCGTTTTCTCTTTCTGAACCGTTGTTTTTTAGGGAGGCTTTTTGCGGGTGTGGAGAAATGAAAAAAATTGGTATATGCGTTGTAAATATCTGCTTGAATTATTTTAAATGAGACTAACGAATTCTGCTGTTTTTATTTGGTTTCGAACAAACTTCGGTAAATTCTAATTTTAAATTTTATCATCAAAGAGCAAGGTTTGCTTAAAATACCACTGGTATCAATTACAGTCGACCCCCCTATAACACTGTTGATTATTCCGTTTTATATGAATTCCATGTTGTACGAGTCACTTAGATTTTACAAATACTTATGCCTGGCTATGAATGGTTCCCGTATTTGTAAAATCTGAGACTCGTACAACATGGAACTCATATAAAACGGAATAATCAACAGTGTTATAGGGGAGTCGACTTGTACTTTACATTACAAATAAAACATAATAATAATAAAAGATTCGTTTTATTTGATGAAGATTATTCAAGTTAACACTCCCTATTGTATGTATGTTACATCTAAATTGCATCTTTAAAAACAATTCCGATTATTATTATGTGCTGAAGTTTTACATAAATAAAAATTCGATTTATGCAAAACTTTGACGTTTATAACATGCACCCAGTATTATAAAAATATTCTAAATAATTAAATAAACTCGATTCAGCGAGCATAAAATTTCGTCGTGTTTCGATCGAGTATAGCGTATAGAAACGAGCAATTATTTATTGTGACATCGTCAAAATGCCGGGTTGCAATTTTTAATCATATTTTTAGTTAATTTAATCTAAATTATCCACTTCAAATTAGTAGTGGCTTGCCCCTGTACATCGTACTTTTTCTTTAACAATAGACTCGTGCCGATCATCTAACACCATTCGGGGGGAGTTTGAAATTGAAATAACGCGACTTCCGGTTTGCATCGGAAGTTCGTATATAGTTATTCGGTGCCTCCTGCCTCTAATGTTTCTATATCTGGTGTTGATTTTCATGTATCTAACTCTGTTCTCGAAATTAAATAGGTCTATAATTTTTTTAAAATTGCAGTCCAATTACAGTATTAATATCACTGAAATAGTATAGTTATTGATAAGATTGTATGGTGTGTGAAATTTTAAGTCTGCATGCAATAGCGGATTAAGAAATCTTTGGAGGAAAGTGCAGAAAGGAAACAATCTGCCTTGCAAAAGTTTTTGCTACTTGAAGTACCCGGCTTTTCTCGGGAAAAATCCCCAGAAAAAACCAACTGCCCCTGTGCAATTCCTTACATCTATCGTCGCCTCTATCTATAGTATACTCCTAAATGTTTTTTAAAATCTTTTCATTCATTTCGGTGGCCAAATGGATAAAACTACTGAATTGGTCGCGGGTTCGCTTCTCTCCAACGGACGTGGAGCTTTCCGGGTTTTCTTCACGTTTATAACACCTAAGTAGAGGCTGTTTCCGTTAGAAAGTTTTACCGGATGGCATCCCCATCGGCACATCGCCCACGTATCGCGTTGCCGTAACCAAAATAATCCAATCCAATCTACCAACGAAATGGATAAAACAGCTTCGTACCGTTGCGGAGTGATTTGAACACCGGCTATCGACTACTTGATACATTAATTCTATTCTAAACCGTAACTCTGTGACCAGGGACGGTTTTGAGAAACAAGCGATTAAGTAAGCAAACCAATGGATTGTGCCTATGCCTACTTAATTAACTGCTCGTTTCTTGAACTTACTACAGTATATCTCTCAATTCTGATAATACGAGGCGTATAGTCGTCAGCCAGCTGCTCCGAGGATCCGTCATGGATTCGAATAATAGAGCCCCAGGAAGTTTTTGGCCGCACAATGGACTTCAGAAAGATTCCTTTAAAGGGGGGTGGAAGTAAAATACATAAAAATTTCTCGGAGAAATAATCTAATATTTTACATTAAATTATTTTCTTTCAATTTAATTTAATTAATATAATTTTATTTATAATATATTTTAAAATTATGTTTTAATATTTAATTAATATTTTATTTAATTAGTCTAATAACGAAGAGTTAGTTTCGTAACAGTTCTTGTGTCTTGACGTCACACGAGAATTTTAGGTTATTCGGAGAAACATGTGAGTTCTGAACATATTTTGTTTTTTTACAGTAAAAATGCGAATTGTCAAACTCGATTAAATATTTGAAATGATTATTTTTATTGTATAATTTCAGGTCAAAGGTTACGTTCAAAATAACGCAGACTGCCGATCCAAAATTACCGTATAAAGTGTAAGTGTTTTTTTTTTTTTTTTAATTTAATTCCAAGTAAATTATTAAAAATATCTGAGTATTAATCCAAAAACTGATTTTACTGATATATTTTTTATAAATTTATAAACTATTAAATATAAAAAAATAAACCTTGTCGATGAGGAAATGCTTTCAAGGAACAATAGAATAATATCTGCTATATCTGCTATTAGAATAATATCTGCTATACAGTACCTATAGAGTAGTTGTATGTTCTTAAGACGTGAAAACTAAAAGTAATACATTGGAAAAGTTTGTTTATATAAAGAGATGGCACTGTTCTTTAATTGTTCAGCATCGTCATTTTGACGCCATGTTTGAAATAGAAGCGTTAGTGGCANTTTTTTAATCCTTTATAATTTTAACTATTTAATTGCTCCTTCCTCTCTTCCTTGGCGTGTTGTGAAATTTCTGATAGTTGGATAATAAACCGTTTTATTGTAATTTGTCTTTTTAAATTGTTTGAGTCGATATTAAAATTTGGAAAACGGGATCCCTAGATCGGTAAAATAGGAGAATTTCCTTCTACAACTTCGGTTGTTGTTCGGGATACAGTTAATGTTTTAACGAAGTTCGAGCGAATACATAATTAGCAAAAAAAAGTTGAAATAAAGTGATTAAACAAAAATGATTACAAATATCGTAAATAAAAAATGCATATATAGAGATATTTTTTGGAGGGGGAAATGGTCTTCGCAATTTGAAATCGATCGAACACACGGTAAAATGCTCGTATACACGCGCGCCATATATCGTAGGATAAATGTACTATGCCAGAAACCTTCGCGGGGGTATATTAAACAACTTCCCAAAGTTTCGTGGCAATCGGATAAACGGTGTGGTAATGCATGAAGGACAGACGCACAGACATACATTCATTTATATATATATAGATATAGCTTTGTAAAGAAACGTACATAAAAATACAAAATATTCTTATTAAATCTTAAAACAATGCACTTAGTCAAATAGCTCCCTACCAGTGTCTAATGGATGGAATCGAAGACGTTTGCAGAGCGCGCGCATACACGCGGACTGCCAAATCCCCGGGGTGCCGATACCGGTCAATGTCAAATACCTCTTTCGTCGCATCACTAGTATACCTCAAAGGATGCGACAAGGTTGTAGATTTTAAACGTTTCTCATCATAGCTGTAAAAATCTAAATACGTTAATCTTAATAGTCATTTGTTTTCTAACTAATTCGTTTTAGGACCAAGTGTCCTCAGAAATTTCCAAAATTTACAACTTTTCGGTCACTCTCGTCGAACNACTAAAAGATATTACAAATTAAAGACTAAAAACTAATAAAGGTTTGAAGTTTTACAAACATCCTACAAACTACAGAAAAGCAGTTTAGCATTAGTAGATACGCTATACAGTACGTATAGAATAGTTGTATGTTCTTAAGACGTGAAAACTAAAAGTAATGCATTGGAAAAGTTTGTTTATATAAAGAGATGGCACTGTTCTTTAATTGTTCAGCATCGTCATTTTGACGCCATGTTTGAAATAGAAGCGTTACTGCCAACGTTTTGGTTGCATTGTCTATTTCGTGTTTACATCTGTTGCTATGCCATTTAATGGCCGAATTAAATACAGGGTCTTCCAAAATGAATGCTACCGTTTTAAGGGATTGTAATTATGTTGTGATATAATTTAAAACATTTGAAAAGTGTTCGAGTTTTACGTTTACCCGTTACGGTTTCTCGGCGTGTGGCGTATGCGCCTCGTGTTGCGTGGCACGCGTCCGACCGATGTTTAAATTCTTTGCGTGCGCTGCTACGGCATACCCCGTTGTCACTCCTTCTGCGAAAGCCGGAATTTTTTTAGCTCCCGTAAATTACTCGTGTTGCGCGACGGTGGATTCGGACTTTCCACTGTAGATTTTTGCCTTTGAGGAACAGAAAATGCCTTCTCTGTTGCGGACTCGCCGCTTTTGCTTACGGCGCTTTTTAGAGGTAGATGGCAAATTGTTCGAATGCGGACGAAAGACGAAACGTGATGGTTACTCCGTTGATTAGTGCACGTCTCGTACTTCTCGGATAATAATTAACGTAATTACAGAAATGATGGCATTTATTTTGGAAGACCCTATGTGTTCTATTCATTTTTTGTGCAGTTAGACACAGATATTGATGATTCGTACCTAAGTAGTTAATGTTTGTATCTCGAACGTGACATCGAAATGTGTTAAACATTTGTGTTGCCATCTTATATTGCAAATTATAAATGACTTCATTATTGTAGAAAAAGATAGTTTAAATTTTATTTACTACATTATTCTTATTATTAGTTCTAAAATCATTTATTTTAGGACATTTACATTGAAGAAATTAGATTATTGAATGTAATTTTTTCAGTATAGAGGAGAAGATGGTATTATGGAACCCCATTTTCATTTTAGTGAATTGTAAACAAGGTATCATAACTACACCCACATTTCTTGTGAAAAAAGTACTGGTAACTATTAAACTAAATGTTCCTAATTGGATTTTTCGCTAGTGTAATTATAAGTATGGTTTTTGAAGGCTTTTGTACAAAAAGTCCGAAAGTAGGCTTAGAGAAAATCGGGTGGTAATATGGAACCTTACTGTATGTTTTCAAAAAATGCTTTAATGTATCCAAAAACAAATAGGAAAGTACAAAGAATGTTAAATAATTACAAAATTATTTACTCCAATATATTTTATCGAAAAAATGCTTTTATAATAGAAAAATATGACCTCCATCAACAATATATATTCCAGCAGCTCTTTTTCGATATTCTGACGAAGAATTGGCTTTCTACCTAGTGTCTTTTTCACAAATTGCTCTGGACGAATGTCTGCTTGCAAATAGAGAATTCAGAGGAGTTGGGTTCCTTAAAAGCACCAGTGGCATCGCCATCTTGAATTAACTTATGTCTGTCAAGACCAAATTTTAAAAAATGTGAACATCACACAGATTAATATGTACCCCTAAGTCTCTGGAACAGAATACATGCACCAGTGAACTTACAACAATACAACTTATATTTTAAAAATAATTAAATTCACTTAGCATTCAAAACTTTCGAATTTTGAAAAAAACAAATTTGCTGATTCACTACGGACAACCGTTTAACTGAAGTGAAATGGGTTTTCCCCTTGCTATGAATGTCTGCCTAGTTCAGTTCGGCCACAATCCGCTACAGTTCGCCTTTATTATTAGTTCGAAATGGAGTGGTTCCATAATACCAGCAGAGTTCCATAATGCCACTTTTTCCTCTATATAAAAATTATTTTCCAATTAGAGTAATAGCTAATTCTGATAAGAAGACAATTATGCAATATGGCCACAAAGTCACTAAATATGAAATTTAGTTTTGGGTCTTCCAGTTAGAGAATTTTTGATGCAAATTAGAAGTTGGATCCGATATTGTAGTTGACTTGAAATTCAGATGTAACGTGTAACACTTTGCTCTGGGGTATTGTGAAAGAAAATTTCTCAAGAACATTTCATCTGACACGATCAATTCCTTAAGTTTTCATCTTGGTTTAAAATAGTTCATGACTATAAGGAATATAAACAAGAAATTTAACAGAGAAATGCACCTTGATATTTAACTTTGACTTTATTTATTAGAACAAATGTTTTTGACCATTAAATTACTTGTAGTCTATACTTATTTGTATATATAAGTAGAGAGAGGACTAACTTATCTTTAAACCAAATTACATGGTTGGTTAGTTAAAATTTATAAGATATAACATAAAAACAGCCTAGAAAAATTTAGTATTCTTTTGTTTTGGTTTTTTTTAATTGACGAACATTTAGATTTTAATTATTTTGCTATTAGGAAAAATTATTTGATTGTCTATGTAAATATGAATTAAGTTTTTAGTCGGTATTGAACTATACAGTTACTAAAAGATATTACAAATTAAAGACTAAAAACTAATAAAGGTTTGAAGTTTTACAAACATCCTACAAACTACAGAAAAGCAGTTTAGCATTAGTAGATACCTCGTCAGTAGCAAAGTAGATAAAACCGTTAAACATTGGTAGTTGATCTTGCGTTTGCACCTGACTAATAGAATGCATTTCTGAGTTTTCTTCATGTGTTTAACATTGAAATAAGGGCTAGTTTCTCATAGAAAGTCCTCCTGGGAGACACCTTTTGACAGATTGACTTTGAATTGCATTGCCTTATTCGTGAGTGTCCTTGGCAGGGATTAAACAAGGCAAATGACCACCTGGAATCAAGTAAAACATTCCATAAATTTGTGACCAAAACTTATTAAACAAAATAACTTTATCTGAAAAATATGCTTGGTTTGTCTCTGGAAAACTTTCTATGTTGATATAACTGCAGTATACATTCTCAATTATCCACATGTAGCTTATCTAGTTTGGTTTGCAGATTATCCATGCATGCTTATGTCTTGCAAAAAATTTATGTCAGGAATACAAATACAGTAATATCCCAAACTTATGCGATAGGTGGGACCGAGCAATAACCACGTAAGTTGGGGTATAATTTCGTAATTTGTGTAAAATCCAAGTCGGATGTATGTAAGCTAATAAATGTTCTTGTTAATCTTATCTTGTCTTTTGATTTGTTCATGGTTACAAGAAATCACCACATAGAGTCTCTCAAGTCTCCATAGATATAACAAACACAGAAATAAATAACACAAAATAAATTGTGGTTATGTGTCGATTCTGCACGACACGTCTGAACATGTAAGCCGAACAATAGTGTGGGGGAGTGAGTAATCAAGAGTTGCGTGGCGCTCAAACAAAAGACGAATTGACGAGATTTGAAAATTGCATAAGTTGGTGTAGTGTAAGTCGAGGTATTACTATATTAGAATTAAAAAAATAATAATAATAAAAATTCTTGGTTAATAATACAGGAAATCAATAGCAAACTGCTAAGCATTTGTTCAATAAATTTTTCTGAATTTTCTATGTTGAAGGTTTTATTCAATTCTGATCACATCTAAAGCTTATCAATTATTGCTCTCAAACCATATTTTAGGGCCTTGAAATTGTGTTATATCATAGTTTATAAATAATTATATAGCTACAATCAGACATTATTAGCTTGTGCTATTATAAAGTTATAAAGAGGGACCCCAACCTTTTGTACCTAGAGGCCCAAGAATTTTTTCCAAAAATATCTTAAAATTCATTTAATATTTGTTGGAACTATATAATTGTGTTGCCTTATTTTTATTTCTTACTTAATTTAGCAAGATATATAATTAATTTTTCAGAGTTTTACTTATGAGTGGCTCCATATTTTTTTTTCTAAATACAAATATTAAAGATGGCAATTTGCATATGATAACCAACTTTGTTGGGTCATAATTATTAATTCTTTTGATTCTTAATGTCCAATTTTTACTTTCCCGGCTGTTATATATAACAGGTTTCATATGGCGATTGGTCAATAAATGACCCCCCAAAGTTTTTTACATTTTTGGGGTAATTTCTGTATGTATGGATGTTAGTGTGAGGGTGCACAATTTTGTTCACTCTTTAAAGCTTAATAACTCTCATGCTTTTTATCAAAAATTTCTGAAATTTTGCAGGGAGGTTTGTTTATTAGAGGGATTGATGCTATTAAATTTTGGTGGTAAAAGATCAAGGGGGTGGGGAGATAATGGAGGTCTTGTATATCTCCAGTAGGGTCAGACATAATGACGATTTTACTTGTTATTAGCATTTACAATTTTTTAGATTAATTTAATCAAACACCTGACTAATTCCTTCAATTTCATAATTTTGATGTTATTTTTTAGCATTTTTTCCAGTCTCAATTTAAGTAACAACCACATCTCTGCACTTCAGTTCTATAAATAGAAATCCAGTTTCTTTTGACTTAAAATTATGAGTCATGGGTTTTTCCTCTGACTCATCACTAACATCAAAAAAAAATTTTTTTATGAAGTTTGTATTATATTTTAAAAATATCATAGCAAAGTTTTAAAATTCAATACTGTATTAATTTACTATTTGAGTAAAGTGTATTTTTTTTCTATTTAATTTACTTTAAAGTCACTTTATTCAAATAATAAATTTCTTATCTTTTAAGACCATTACATCAGTAATAGCTTTGAAGATAAGCAAAATACAGTAAGNTAAGTATAATACTAGTATAATGTTATTTGTTTAATTATTGTACGATATAACAAATAAAATATCTAATTATTCTTAATATAATGTTTTACTATATCGCCCAGAAAATTGTTTTTCGCGCCCCAAAATATAAATAGTTACTTATCGCCCCCTCAACATGGAAAAACGTCCACATGGGAGCGATATCGCCCCCGTTGAGAAACACTGGTCTAAACTTTTTTCCAAAATAATGATATCCAATTAAGTTATTTCATTGTCTCAAGATAAAAAATACACCCTGTTTATATGTTTCTTTAGATAGTAAAGGTCTGACTGACATACCAAAAATGGTGGACGAGTATTTGGAAGGAAAACTTCCTACAGATAATCTGATTACTCAAGTGATTTCTTTAGATGATATTAATAAAGGATTTGATTTCTTAAAAACTGGCGAATCGTATGTCATTTCGTATAATTTTACTATTTATGATTATTATTCGAATTATAAAAATTTAAATAACTGATTTTAATTTCAGATTGAGAACTATCGTTCTTATGAAACACGAGAAGTAACTACGAAATTTACAATTTTGGATATACGTTTACGATAATGTACGTACAAACATACGAAAATATGCATTCAAAAAGTGAGCGTAACAATTGCTCATGCTTGTTTACAACGTTTATCAGTTCTGTGAGAGCAGAACTGATAAACGTTGTAAACAAGCATGAGCTTCTTGAACAAGTCCATTCTTGAACAAGAACTTTTGCTCAAGAACAAGACTTGCTCAAGAAGCTCAAGAACCTCAAGAATATGAGCTTCTTGAGCAAGTCCATTCTTGAACAAGAACTTTTTAAGTTTCTGCATGGTTCTTGGTGGAAGATGACTGGATGCAACTCGTCTTCCTAGAGCATTTTACACATTTTCTACGGCAGCGATTCTCAACGTTTTTCGACTTGCGTACCCCTTGACAGCTCATTNGGTATTACACTATTAGAATTAAAAAAATAATAATAATAAAAATTCTTGGTTAATAATACAGGAAATCAATAGCAAACTGCTAAGCATTTGTTCAATAAATTTTTCTGAATTTTCTATGTTGAAGGTTTTATTCAATTCTGATCACATCTAAAGCTTATCAATTATTGCTCTCAAACCATATTTTAGGGCCTTGAAATTGTGTTATATCATAGTTTATAAATAATTATATAGCTACAATCAGACATTATTAGCTTGTGCTATTATAAAGTTATAAAGAGGGACCCCAACCTTTTGTACCTAGAGGCCCAAGAATTTTTTCCAAAAATATCTTAAAATTCATTTAATATTTGTTGGAACTATATAATTGTGTTGCCTTATTTTTATTTCTTACTTAATTTAGCAAGATATATAATTAATTTTTCAGAGTTTTACTTATGAGTGGCTCCATATTTTTTTTTCTAAATACAAATATTAAAGATGGCAATTTGCATATGATAACCAACTTTGTTGGGTCATAATTATTAATTCTTTTGATTCTTAATGTCCAATTTTTACTTTCCCGGCTGTTATATATAACAGGTTTCATATGGCGATTGGTCAAAAAATGACCCCCCAAAGTTTTTTACATTTTTGCACTTGAGACCTTGAAACATCCAGAAATGCAAAAAAATTTTGGGGTAATTTCTGTATGTATGGATGTTAGTGTGGGGGGTGCACAATTTTGTTCACTCTTTAAAGCTTAATAACTCTCATGCTTTTTATCAAACATTTCTGAAATTTTGCAGGGAGGTTTGTTTATTAGAGGGATTGATGCTATTAAATTTTGGTGGTAAAAGATCAAGGGGGTGGGGAGATAATGGAGGTCTTGTATATCTCCAGTAGGGTCAGACATAATGACGATTTTACTTGTTATTAGCATTTACAATTTTTTAGATTAATTTAATCAAACACCTGACTAATTCCTTCAATTTCATAATTTTGATGTTATTTTTTAGCATTTTTTTCCAGTCTCATTTTAAGTAACAACCACATCTCTGCACTTCAGTTCTATAAATAGAAATCCAGTTTCTTTTGACTTAAAATTATGAGTCATGGGTTTTTCCTCTGACTCATCACTAACATCAAAAAAAAATTTTTTTATGAAGTTTGTATTATATTTTAAAAATATCATAGCAAAGTTTTAAAATTCAATACTGTATTAATTTACTATTTGAGTAAAGTGTATTTTTTTTCTATTTAATTTACTTTAAAGTCACTTTATTCAAATAATAAATTTCTTATCTTTTAAGACCATTACATCAGTAATAGCTTTGAAGATAAGCAAAATACAGTAAGACCCCGCTTAACGTTGATTCAATATAATGCGGTCTGCTTGAAGCCTAAAAAACGCTCAAAATTTATGCCAATTTAAATTATTGCGGCATTTCATGGATTTGTACATAATATGATTATTTACAAACATGAACCGATCAGAAAAAGGTGGCAAAAAAGTGTACTTTCTTTAAATCTATGTTTGTTTGGTATAATTTTGGAAAAAATATAACATCATGGATGTCATAGGCAATATTGGCTTGGCTTGGCAAGAATTAATTGATAAATGCATAAATGAAATGTGGAAGAAGTTATGGCTGATGGTATTCAAGAATTCTCAACGAGAAGAGCCTATCGCTGTATCGTTAGGTTGACCAAACTCAACCTAATCGATACAACAGGACTAGGAGATGTAGACAAGCAGGATATTAAGGAGTTACAGCAGGTTTCTGGTGAGAGCCTTACCAACGACGACCTTTAAGAACTGGCAGAACAAGGAATTCATGTACAACTGGAAAATAGTGATTCTGAAAACAAAGAACCCAAAGCATTTTTTCGGCAGATTTCCTTAGTAAAAGTTTGGTAACGATAACCAAAATCGTTGATCAGATTGTAGCGAATGATCCAGATTTTGAAAGGACTGTAAAAGCAAAATGAGGCGTTTTGGATGCAATCTTCCGCTACCGACATTTGCTCAAGGAAAGAAAAAAGCAGGAAATGAAACTTCATGACTTTATTGCAAAAAGCAAGAATTTCAGAAAAGTCAGGATCTTCGTCACAAAAATGAACTATTAATATATTATTATACATTTCTGTGTGCATATGTTTGTATTATTTAACATATATTATTATGCAAATTAATATAAAAATAACTTAAAGTAATTAAATTAAAATCTGTTTATTTTTGGTCGCATGTTTCCCTATTCCTATTTACTCTGTTAAAATGACCTTGTTCAGTGCTTTGTCTTCTAGGAACGCATCCCCCTGCATTAAGTGGGGTCTTACTGTATATGCAAATAAACAATTCATAAAACTGGATATAGCTCAAAAATAAACATACCAACACCAAAAATCCAGCAACATAAACAGTATAAATTATAAAAGCATAAATGTCATTAATGTTTCTTAGTTTATTTATCTTTAAACGTAAAAATTCACAGAAAAGCAACGAGAAGGCTTTTGTTAATTATTGTATTAGTACACAAAGTTATTCTGTATCTTTTTAAATTTTTATTTTACATCTAAAGATTATTAAAATGTGAAAAGGTTTTTAGTTATAATAGTATATTTTAATTAATTTTATTTATTTAATAGTTTGAGTGTACCTGAACAAACTCCATTCACAGCAGTTTTGAAATTTGCAGCTGAAGAGGTGAGATTTTGATTTATATCTTTATATATAAAGCTTTGTAGGTTTTGCTTTAAAGTATTTGAATAATAATGGAGGTTTAATTTACAGTTTAAAGTTCCTCCAGCTACAAGTGCTATTATTACAGATGATGGTGTTGGCATTAATCCATCGCAGACAGCAGGTAAATTTGTTAGAACATAATAAAAACAATATTATTTATTTTTACGGTGGTGCCTCGTACTTTGAATTTAATTCATTTCGGAGACTGTTTAAAATCTGAATTAATTTTCCCCATTAGAAATAATGGAATGTGAATCAGTATTGTTTAGGGTCTGAGAGCAGACCCTAAACAATACCAAATTTGATAAACTTAAACAGCAAATACACATAATTTAAGGAAAATATAACAAAATTAAAAATCCTAAATAATAAACTAAAACATGTAAATAATAAATAAAATGCATAAATACTTCATAATAAAATGAAAATTGCATTTACTAGTCACACATCATACAAGACTTTGGCATCTTAAACATGACCACTAGATCCACCACATGTACCATTGTCGTGATTTGCAATAAGCTCCTTTTTCACCCCAATCATTGATACTAAAACCTTCCTCTTACACTTTGTTGCTCCCACATGGTTCTTGGATGCCATGGTTATTAGGTAGGGATTATATATGTGACCAAACACCAAAAATGCCTCTCAGCCTGTTCCAACTTTAGAGGTGATTAAAAACATTCAAACAACACTAGTCTTTAGTGTTGTTTCAATATTTTTAATCATTTCTAGTCAGAACAGGATGAGTTTTTTTTTCTTATTTTATATTTTTAAATTAGATTTATGAAGTCTTTTCGAACTTTTTCACCCATATTGAAATAATTATCTATTATTAAGGAATACGTTTTCCGAAGGAATATTTTTGAATTAGATTTAAATAGATTTTTCGAACTTTTTCACCCATATTGAAATAATTATCTATTATTAAGGAATACGTTTTCCGAAGGAATATTTTTGTATTGAAAAAATTGTGATTTTCTAATTTAGAACGTTTCAACTATTATGTATAGATTTTTAGAATAATTCTGTAATTAAACAGTAAAATTTGCAAATAAGGCGAAATTTTAACATTAATATGTTAATCTGTATAATAGACTATAAAATATTATTAAAACATTCGCACATTTGTGTAAATTGCTAATGTATGGTAATGAAACCTAGACAATAGTATTAAAATATGCGAGAATATCTTTTTATTCTGAAAAATAAGTAAGTAAAATGTTTAAAAAATAATATGTTTTCACGGAAAGAAAAATTTCATACTCACAGAAATGAGTTGAAAAACTATATCATCAATATCAAAACTTATGATATAAACTCCTCTGTCGGCAAATTTCAATAACTGAGTATAAGTTTGAGGAGCTGGTTCGTATCCTGGGAATGTGATTGATGACATCAAGGCTCCACTATAGCTTGAAGTAATAACGAAACACGCGAGAATCCATCCCGACACAATCAATTTACAGCTTTGTCCAGAAGGGAAGAATAGAGAATTATCTATTAATTAATATTTAATATAAATTTCGTTTGTTAACAGAAAAACGAAAACTGTAAAATACAATACAACCTTTGCATGTAAATGAACCAAACAGTGCCCAAATAACATCATAAAATTTAACATGTTTTCTTCGATGTAACTTTGCCTCGATACGAAATATCAGAAAAAATATAATTGATACAATTATGAATGAAATGACAATTGCTATCCATACCTATAACAAAAAATAAATGTTTGTAACTTATTTATTTAATGTAATAAAATGGAAATATATACAAAAATCAGGAAGGATTTGAAACAATATTGTACGACGCTGATTCAAAAAGTAAAGTAACAAGAGCTCTCACGGGTGTCACATTTTTCCTCTTGTTCATATTTCCTATCAGGGCAGCAGCAGAAGACCACAGCTTTATCGCACAGCGTTAGCTGGAGCAAATGTTGCGTTAGATTTTCGCAATATCATTTTGAAGATGGCTGCGTTCACGGAAACGTTGTCAAACGTGGAATTGCGTAGTGTGATACGGTTTCTCGTCTGAAGGGCAACTCACCAGTAGAAATTCATCGTCAACTTGTTGAGGTGTACGGTGGTAATGACATGTCACTAAAACAGGTGTGGATTTGGTNTAGTCAGAACAGGATGAGTTTTTTTTTCTTATTTTATATTTTTAAATTAGATTTATGAAGTCATCAAAGATGATAAAAAGGGCAATTGTTGGATACTAAATTTAAGTTGCCAGTCTTCAAGGATAATATTTTATCAACTAAATTAACCTATATTGACAATTGCTAGTAATTTTAGAATATTTATGATCAAAATAAATTTTTATACTACTATAATGCCAAATTATTGTAATGTCATTAATATATTGGCAATTTCTTCAAATGGTAGACTTAATTCTGTGTGACTAATTCTATTCTTACAGCACTATTTGAGTGTTCAAATAGTTCCATTAAAATATTTTTGAAAAACTTCTTCATTTGGATTAGTTATGATCTGATAATGAGGCAAAATGACTCAAAAAATGTTTAATTTTGATTAAAATATTCAAACTTCTTAATATTTTGTGCCCACCAGTGGCCAAGTGGATAAAACCATAATGCTGATAGTTGGTCACAGGATAAAAAATAGGCTAATCCGATGAATAGACATCGGGAAAACACCGTTTAACCGGCATTGTAAAAGAAATTCGAACTTCATTCTCGTTCTGCATAATTTTACGACCATTTTCCTGTACGATTTGGCCGGCGAAGCCATTAAAACTATAATAGTATACTTGCTTACTGGAGAATAAAATCAATAAAAACAAAAACCATTTATCTATCCAGCAAAATTCTTTAATAACTTAAAAACGTTTTCAAACGCATTAAGCGTTCATCCTCAGTTAATTCTATAAATTCGAAATATGAAATTCGAAAAATTACGCAACGGGAATTCCAATTAACGGTTATNTCGATTTATGCAAAACTTTGACGTTTATAACATGCACCCAGTATTATAAAAATATTCTAAATAATTAAATAAACTCGATTCAGCGAGCATAAAATTTCGTCGTGTTTCGATCGAGTATAGCGTATAGAAACGAGCAATTATTTATTGTGACATCGTCAAAATGCCGGGTTGCAATTTTTAATCATATTTTTAGTTAATTTAATCTAAATTATCCACTTCAAATTAGTAGTGGCTTGCCCCTGTACATCGTACTTTTTCTTTAACAATAGACTCGTGCCGATCATCTAACACCATTCGGGGGGAGTTTGAAATTGAAATAACGCGACTTCCGGTTTGCATCGGAAGTTCGTATATAGTTATTCGGTGCCTTCTGCCTCTAATGTTTCTATATCTGGTGTTGATTTTCATGTATCTAACTCTGTTCTCGAAATTAAATAGATCTACAGTTTTTTTAAAATTGCAGTCCAATTACAGTATTAATATCACTGAAATAGTATAGTTATTGATAAGATTGTATGGTGTGTGAAATTTTAAGTCTTCATCCAATAGTGGATCCAGAAATCTTTGGAGGAAAGTGCAGAAAGGAAACAATCTGCCTTGCAAAAGTTTTTGCTACTTGAAGTACCCGGCTTTTCTCGGGAAAAATCCCCAGAAAAAACCAACTGCCCCTGTGCAATTCCTTACATCTATCGTCGCCTCTATCTATAGTATACTCCTAAATGTTTTTTAAAATCTTTTCATTCATTTCGGTGGCCAAATGGATAAAACTACTGAATTGGTCGCGGGTTCGCTTCTCTCCAACGGACGTGGAGCTTTCCGGGTTTTCTTCACGTTTATAACACCTAAGTAGAGGCTGTTTCCGTTAGAAAGTTTTACCGGATGGCATCCCCATCGGCACATCGCCCACGTATCGCGTTGCCGTAACCAAAATAATCCAATCCAATCTACCAACGAAATGGATAAAACAGCTTCGTACCGTTGCGGAGTGATTTGAACACCGGCTATCGACTACTTGATACATTAATTCTATTCTAAACCGTAACTCTGTGACCAGGGACGGTTTTGAGAAACAAGCGATTAAGTAAGCAAACCAATGGATTGTGCCTATGCCTACTTAATTAACTGCTCGTTTCTTGAACTTACTACAGTATATCTCTCAATTCTGATAATACGAGGCGTATAGTCGTCAGCCAGCTGCTCCGAGGATCCGTCATGGATTCGAATAATAGAGCCCCAGGAAGTTTTTGGCCGCACAATGGACTTCAGAAAGATTCCTTTAAAGGGGGGTGGAAGTAAAATACATAAAAATTTCTCGGAGAAATAATCTAATATTTTACATTAAATTATTTTCTTTCAATTTAATTTAATTAATATAATTTTATTTATAATATATTTTAAAATTATGTTTAATATTATAATACATTTTTATTAATGATTTTTTTGTAATGTTAACAGTTTAATTAATAAAACATTTTTGAGTAATGAGTGTTAGATTTAAATAAATACAATTTTTATATCTATAAAATATACAGCTAGTTTTAGCTTAAAATTTATTATTTTAAAAAGATGCATATTTAAACGTGGAGGAAGAGAAACAAAAATAGAGAAAAAACAGTAAGATAAATCTAAAAGAGGGTAAAAAAAATTAGTGCCTTTTTGTTCTATTATCACTAGTTCATTTTTTCTTTTTCGAGATAACACAATTTATTTTTAAATTCTTTGCTTTAAGCATCTTACGTTTTATGATGGTAAGTGATGTGAGTACATCTTTAAGTGTGATAAGCAATAATTTAATAGGAAGAAACTATCATGAAGTTGTTACGACGACATTGCTAAATGTCTATAGTGTATTTTAAGATATTGTCTAAGTCATAATACGCATCTGATTGACTTGAAAAATGCTATTGTTCCTAATTTAGGGAGTCAAATGTCACCATATAAAATACACACCATCTGAAGAAAAACATCTGTAATGCATGTGTGTACTGTACATAACATCAGAATGTATGAAGTGTATCACGAATAGAAGTGTATATGCATTCTGTTAAATGTGCTTGCATAGATGTATTTTAGGACTTACTGCAACAAAGTGAACCTTTTGCAAATGTATGAAAACCATTTGAATATATTCTAGAGAAAGCTGAGAGAAAAATATAGAATTCTATATATTCATGTAGAAGATAACAATTATAACTCTTCTATTTGTATTGTTATAGTGTTGGCCAAACCTTGTCACAACAGGAGCTATATACCACCTATCAGAATGAGAGGGGCATTCTCTACTGAAACTGTATTTTATCTAATGGATATTTAATTATAATAATTAAATAAATGGCAGTTACATGTGGCTTGCAAGCTAATTTGGCCACTCTGGTTATATTATAATAAAATAAATACTTGTATGGAAGCATTTGTTCTGTTGTATATACAATCAAACCTCACTTTAGTGATACTATTTGTTCATCTTTAAATGTGGCAGTAAATCAAGTGTGGTGCTAAATTGAAGGACTCCACACATTTGTGTTGGAAGTTTGTTAAGTCTGGCAATATGGTAATAACAATGTCATTTATAGTACAAAATTGTATATTAAGTAATTTGTAGATATGTAAGGGTTTTCTACTTAATATAAGGTAAAGTTTTGTTTATATTCATTGGCACTATATTAATTTAAGGTTTGACTGTGTATATCAATATGTACTACGTGGAACAAGTATTTTCATAAGGATAATGAAAGTCAAGACGAAAAAATAGAAGTGAACTGGCTTTATAGAACATACATAAGATTTAGAAGTAAAGTGCAGCTGAATAATGGAAGAAATTAGAGATCACTATTGAAAATATACCAGTACATGTAATATTTACAGGTGGATAATCATCTTAATTGATAGTTTTATCATTAGAATATGTTTTTAATTAATAAACAATGCACCTTATAGTAGGATTAATGAGAAAAAAATAAATGAAAAAGTTTAATTCTGTGAAGTTTATTGACGAAATTAAAAATTTTCCTAGGCTTTACTTTTTCCACAATACAAATTTCAGTAAGTATTATTATTATTATTATTATTATAGTTTTTTTCCCGCTGTCCGTATTTCTGATTGGCCCCACGTCCCATTTCTCGCTTCTCGATTGGTAACGAGATAGACGCCTCAAAACGGACTTATCCGACATCTTTTCATCGACTCTGATCAGAGTTTGTTGATAGAACTATAAGCCATAAATTAATATAATTTTAATGATTAAAGTCTATCAATTTATTATACACAAAATATTCAGACAGATCTGCATCTATTTGCCAATTATGTATTACATTAGAATGAAATATCGTTGAAAAAGAATCATTTACTATTTTATTTACATACTTCCGATCCATTGCACTTGAATGCACGAATTTCTCAAGTGAAATAAGCATTTAATTAATGAATTGCATGGATTCAAGAGATAACGATCCCACCATTATAGTTACGTTTTTGTTATGAATCATTGCAACTTCTATTTGATTTGCAAACCATTCGAATTCAACGATTTGAAAGTGTAAATTACAAAGGTATTTTGAATTGTTCAAAATGTAATTGTAATTCATTCACGTTCGTTCATAGTTACATAAGAATAAATATATTAGACTAAATGGAACCATGCGTAAATTTATACAATTGGCAGGTCTAGGAATAATACGGGAGTATGTATAAAGTTTGATTAAAGAAGAAAGTTAGTTTAGACCGCCATTTTGAAACTGCTCTACGAACATTAAGAAGGTATTATCATGTCATAATTCAGTGAGATTTCGGCAATTTCCTAATAATGGTTCGGTATAGCGAATCAAGCCATTCATACGATAACAAACGAATACGGTGGCTAAATACGCTTCGTTTGCCAAATGGAAGTGATTACGTTTTAGGTGCAATAACGACCGGAACTAATCACGTTGACTACCAAACAACAAGTGTAGCTTGTTTTCATCCAAGACACTGAACGTTTTCTTAGATTTTGCTAGGATATCGACGTGAAAGCTTCGGATGATCTGGATGGCGACGATGGAATTTCTGTGAAATTTCCCGTGTTTTGTAATTGTCCCCATAAATAAAACAAGTTCCACTCATTATTCAAAGTTAGCACGATTACTTCCTGTCGTTATTGCACCCGAAACAACAAGAACAGTCCGTTTGGCAAGAAATTCTGGCCACATTTCAGATTGTTTCGAGCCGAAGATGGAAGCCCGATCTTCCCGAACGAGCGATTAAATCCTTTGCCATCTTAAATATTAGTATTAATCACTCGGCATCCAGCAAATATTAATCATCGTGTAAATGTTATATACATTTAAACTATGCACGTTTATTACATTCATATAATCGTATTAAAATCGGCTTTGGTTTTAGATTCGGATCCACGAGACGCTACGCAAGCTGCCATTTTGTATTGCAGAATGAAACTAATAAATAAACCAATGTTCATTCTTCAATAACTAATTAGCGTGTAGTCCATTTAATTGTTTCACGGTAGAATAAACACGAATGTATTCTTTCCGACAATGAAAAGAGGAGATAATGTCGCTATTTACAATATCTAAACTGTTTCTAGAGTTTTACAAAAGAAAACTGATAATATTCAGCTATGTGATATATTAGAAATGATATTTTGTGTCCAATATCAAAGGACTTGACATTTAATACTTTACTAGCACTTGTTCTATTGTTTATTTCTTAATACATAAGGGATGACATAGATTTGTATTATTTATTAATTAATCATAAAGATCATTTTCTTATAAAGAAAAAATTAATTTTTCCATACGAAATTTTTTAAATGAAAAACATTTTATCACTTTCATTTACGGTATGACCGCGGCACCTGTTGACTCCATTTGACCTTTAATGTCACGTGACCGTGCCATTCCGTTAAACTGTTAAAGCCATTCGGAAGCTCTTCTGCGGGATATTTTCGTCTCCTTATTTCACGTTTGTCCTGTTACTGGCACAAAAGGTAATTGATTAATTCATTAAAGTACGTCCATTAACGTTCTATAACAGTATGCATATTACATATTATTGTGTTTATGTTTCAGAATATAAACAAAACTAACTCGTGCTTAACGTCTGAATGGCCTTGCACTTGTAATTAAATTCTCAAAATATACTTTTTTATTATTATGTCAGATGGGTTAGAAAGTGAGAACGAACATTTAAATTAGTGAAAAGAATACAGTAATACCTCGACTTACGCGAACCCGAAGTTACGCGATTTTCAAATCTCGCAGATTCGTCTTTTGTTTGAGCGCCATGCAACTCTTGATTACCATCTCCCCCACACTATTGTTCAGCTTACATGTTCAGACATGTCGTGCAGAATCGACACATAACCACAATTTATTTTGTGTTATTTATTTCTGTGTTTGTTATATCTATGGAGACTTGAGAGACTCTATGCAGTGATTTCTTGTAACCGTGAACGAATCAAAAGACGAGATAAGATTAACGAGAACATTTATTAGCTTACATACATCCGACTTGGATTTTACACAAATTGCGAAATTATACCCAGACTTACGCGGTTATCGCTAGGTCCCACCTATCGCGTAAGTTCGGGGTACCACTGTATTGTAAAAATTTTTTTAATAAGCACGTTTAATACTGAAAAGTATCGATACATTTATTGTTTGGAAATGTCAGAAAAAATAGTAAAATTTGCTTCGTTTAGGTACAATTGCAGATGTGAGTGATGCCGTTGGGATCTTGACGGAGCCGTGGAGCGTGTCTGCGGGAGCAAAAAAGTCAAAGGAGCCGTACCTCTAAACACGACCCTTTGCCGGACGTGACTCCCGAAATCGGTCGCGCCGTGCGCTCCATCAAGACTGTCACATTTCGGTATTTGGCTCTTGCCACTATGCTGTCGTTTGTGTCTGCAATCTTACTTATTAAATATGGGAATTATTGTGTTAATGTTTGCTTTGGAAACGAGCGAGTTGGCCGCATTTGTGCGTCGGCTGGCAAGCTGCGGCTTAGGGCCCCTCGTATTTATGTGTAACGTTTATTTGGTGGAGGAGTAGGCCCTATTGTGTGTTAGCTTGGAACTGTGATATGCTGTAACAGAAACACAACTTGGATTCTTTGCATTGTGTTAATGTTTCAGGGTTTTATACCAAAAAATGCTAGACGTATCTTTCTGGCACAGAAATTTGATAAAACAAATGTTTTTGGCTTACCTGATAAGCCTTCGTCGGGTTCGCTGTTATAAAATGGACAGATATTTGATATTTTACAAAAGGCTCGATAAGCCTTTTGTAAAATATCAAATATCTGTGCTGAAAAGGTGTGAATGGTGTGTGTAGTATTTTCTTGTCCTGAAGTTCTAGCTAGATGATGATTAGTTTTTATACCACTTATGATTAACCAAAAGGCCTGAAAACACTCTGAATTATGAAAGATATAAAAGTACAGATGATAAGGTCTTTTGAGCAGTAAACTTATTAATAAAACACATCAAAAACAGTCCTAACCAGAAAATGCCCTCAAATGATGCTATATAATTATTTGAGTTTGTTCTGTAGATTTAATTAAGAGTAACTTAAAGATAGTTGTTATCTGGAAAAATGTCAGAATTTGAAGCATGTTATGTTTCTTTACCAATTATTGAATGATAAATAAATCATTAAAATTTAAGCACAGACTCCAAACTATTCTTCCAAATAAACAAGATTTTTATTTTATTGGAACTTTTAATAAATAAATTATTAACTTATTGCAATTTGTTTCTATCCCAAAAGATTGAGTTGAATACATTAGGATGGATTTGATGCAGCATGGCCAATAAAAGTTAAACCAATTATTAAGGTGGAAGATTACATATTTATTTATATATTAGAAACTTCAATAAAATAAAAGTTTTGTTCATAAATAAATCTTTGTTAGATAAAATGTGTGAATGAAATATTTTTCTGCAAAGTTTTTGAATGTTGTTTTGGTTGGTGATGACTTTGTTTGACTATAATATGCAATCAATGTTTTTGTTATTCTGTGCAGGTAATAATAATAACAACATTGGGAATATATAAAGTGAATTAGGAAAAATCTTGTCTTTTCAAAAAGCTAAGAGTTTAAAATAAATATTGATGTATTGAAACTCTAGAAAATGATTTTAAATGCATTAGAACTTAAGCAGTTGAGTTATATTTAAAAAACTAGCTATTAAAAAATAAATTGCAGAATTCTATCTTCAAAATTCATTTTAATGAAATTGCAGAGTTCTATAATAAAGACAGACATGTATTATTTTGGTAGAATTTTATAACATTATTGCATTTGTTTAAGTCTATGATTAAGAACCAGCTTTTGATGTATTAAAATACTTCATCTGTGCTTTTCAGCTTTCTTGAAGATCACACAAACACTTCTCATAATTAAATCCATCTTATAAACAAAGCATTGACAAATATATAGTGTATATCACATTAACTTTATGAAGCTTTGCAAATATTTTTAACGTACCACGAATGTTTTTGGTCCACCTTAGGACCTTCTTCAGGTGGAGTTCTATTAGAGAAAACCTTTTTCGGTGCAATTATGTTCTGTTCCGTTTCCGATGTGTTCTAATTTCCTCTTGAATTTTCCTTTTAAATTTTATATTCCTAATGATGTGCGCCTGCGTCGGTGACTATAATGCCAGGTCATAGATAGCCTGCCATGCTTTTGAGAGTTGTTTTTTGTCTTTAAAATTGATTGAAAGGCCTTGGCGTTCTGCTTTAAAAATTTTAATGTCTCCAAATTCCTAAATTGGTGTATATGATGAGTTTGCTGGATCATGGTCGCCTGTTGTAATTCGGGTGTATTGCCATTTTCACTGGCATATATCACTAAGGTGGTAGTGTTTTTCTTCTTTTCAATATCGGTTTTATGCTCATGGAGGCATTGTTTGAGTGATTTTCTTGTAGATCCAGTATGCACAAGATCCCTATTGAATCTGTCATCTTTGAGCAGAATTTTATACACTCCAACATAAAATTCGGGAGTGAAATGTTTTTGGCAAATAATAATAATAAAATGAGAAGAGAATTTGGTGTTTTAGTTTTTAGTAATTTTTAATTGTTTGTAATTTGAGATAATTTTGCACTTTATACTTCCAGCAAAAAAATGTAATTTCAATAAGTGCATGTACATTTTCAGCTTAATGAATTCAGTTGAATTAGGCTGAAAATGTTCATTTTTTATTAAGATTTATTTTTTTGCTGAGACTGTAAGATGTCAAATTATCTTAAATTACTCATTCTTTATAGAAAAAATACAGTATAGTAAATAATAATTATAATTTTTATCATTTAGATAAGATAGCTACAGTATTATTATAGACATGCATATATAAACAATAAACAGTCCATAAACCCGATTTTTAAGTACTGCCAAATGATCTACCATAATGATCTTGAGATGGTAGCATAACTGCCTACCTTTAGATAAATTACATCTAATTATTAGCCTTATCCCAATATTTCATCAGATCTTTTGGTATTATTATTGATATTATAGAATTAAGTCTTCAATTCAGTTAAGTTTAAGTAAGTTTATATAATTAAAATTTGATATTGCAGATTTAAAAATAGTCAAATATTGCTTTCTTGTGAAGAGTGTTTATAAACACTATCTAAATATTAGTCTCTATAAACACAAGATGGTTTATAGAGAGTATGTTTAATATTTATTTAAAATTTTTAACCTTTACAAAGTAAAAAATTTTAAATAAATATTAATGTATCCTATTGAAACTATAAAAATGACTTCAAAGATATTGTTTTTATTTTTAAAATTTAAACAGTGTAGTCATAATGTTGTCATTGTCATTAAAGATGTTAGTAATATATTCAAAATATTAAATTTGAATTGATAGCTTTTAACGGACTTTTCAAAATATTAAATTTTTCTTTATTTTGAAAAATGTTCATGTTTATTAAACTAAGGTATTGATATATTGTAAAAAGTTTATAGTCATTATTTTTATATTTATTAATAATTAAAATATATAGGAGATCTTCTTCAGGTTAAAGCATTCTCAAATGGAATGTGGAAAATGGAACATTTATACATTTTTTCAAATAATCTTAAGAAATGAGAATTACACTTTTAAGGTTCAGAGGTGTGCTGTTTTTTATGATATAATATATAGGAAACTAGCCTCTATTTAGGCAATAGGCACATGAAGAAACCCGAAACTCCATGCAGTTGGTCCATAAGCTCAGGACCCAACTACCAATATTCAGTGGTTCTATCTTCTCAGCTACTGGTGGGCTCTGTGATGTGTAGAGAATTCTGAAAGTTGATCCACTACAGACTACCTATCTGATGATGTATAGATTTATTTAATAACAAATAAAATTAAATTAGTGCAATTTCACATATTAATATTTTATGTAATTATTGAATTAGTGTTCTTTCTTTTCCTTGTGGACTGGGCATTCAGTTCAACATAATTCTATATTGAATTTTATACAGCCATTGTGAAATTGCTTTAAGGAATTTAAAAATCATCAGACGACTAGTCTACAGTATCTTCTCTATATTGGCCAACTGTGAACCTGTCTCTCTGCAGGCGCATCACATTGTTTCAGAAATATTCATCTATCAAATAGGCCTATTCATGTAAACTAACACTGGTTGCCAGATTAGAGAAGTCCAATAATCTAAAACTTCCATATGAACGGTAGAGAGAGATAGATCATCTGTTTTGGAACATTAGTGTTTTAAATTTTAAGTGGAATTTGAAGTAAATCTTGAAAAATTTGACATTTTTATATTCTAATAACTGATTGTTTTATGGTAAGTAGCTCTGAGGATGGAGTTAGTTTGTCTGAAAGTGTTTGGTAAATGTTATTTGTTGTTTAAAAATCTGAAGAAATGTTCTTTTTACAGAGGTAACAGATGACAATAACTGGAAATTAGTAAAGAGGAGACCAAGTGACAAATTTAAAAAAGTATTTGTTGCTTTTGATGACTTCAATAAAGCAGATTGTTTTTATTTATTTTAAAAAGTTGGATTATTTCATGAATCTTCTGGAATTTAAATATTTTATGAACACATGTTCTAGTACTTTTTAATTAATTTTATTCAGAAACGTAAGATTGATAACCATCTTCTAAGTACAGTAAGCAGGCTTAGTTATATATATTTTTTCATCCTGGTAATTGTTTTTTTTTTTACTTTATAGTTACTTTGGTCATTAATTAGTATGTAAACTTAAAATTTTTTGAGAGTATCTTACTTTACTGATTCATTACTAGGAATTAAAACTACAGTAGTATATTTACATGAAGAAAGTGAATGTTGTTATATCTTATCAAGTGCATTGTCAGAAAATTTGCAGGGGAGCCTAGTGGAATAAGAAATATGTACATTACAAAATAACATTTTATGTCTTAAAATTTTGAATTGCATACAACACACCTAACTGCATCCTTCTTGAATGCAATGTTGTGAATATATTTACAACTTTGTCAATGTTGACATGAAAATCATATGACAATGAATTACAGCCAGTCTTGAAAGGTGACATTCAGTCATAGTAACTCTCATGTGGTTGCTCGTTCTTCTCAAAATTCTGGCTGACCTTTTGCATTCATATAATGTTGTAGGCACAAAGTTTTAGCAATATAAAAATGTTCAAAACATATCTGGATTGGCTAAATCAGTATATTTATGCTGATTTAGCCAATATGCATAATCATTTGCACTTTTGCTAATCCAATACTTTCATTGAAATATCTCATGTTTGAGAAGCTCAAAACTAGGTAGGTCATCACATTANTCTTAAATTACTCATTCTTTATAGAAAAAATACAGTATAGTAAATAATAATTATAATTTTTATCATTTAGATAAGATAGCTACAGTATTATTATAGACATGCATATATAAACAATAAACAGTCCATAAACCCGATTTTTAAGTACTGCCAAATGATCTACCATAATGATCTTGAGATGGTAGCATAACTGCCTACCTTTAGATAAATTACATCTAATTATTAGCCTTATCCCAATATTTCATCAGATCTTTTGGTATTATTATTGATATTATAGAATTAAGTCTTCAATTCAGTTAAGTTTAAGTAAGTTTATATAATTAAAATTTGATATTGCAGATTTAAAAATAGTCAAATATTGCTTTCTTGTGAAGAGTGTTTATAAACACTATCTAAATATTAGTCTCTATAAACACAAGATGGTTTATAGAGAGTATGTTTAATATTTATTTAAAATTTTTAACCTTTACAAAGTAAAAAATTTTAAATAAATATTAATGTATCCTATTGAAACTATAAAAATGACTTCAAAGATATTGTTTTTATTTTTAAAATTTAAACAGTGTAGTCATAATGTTGTCATTGTCATTAAAGATGTTAGTAATATATTCAAAATATTAAATTTGAATTGATAGCTTTTAACGGACTTTTCAAAATATTAAATTTTTCTTTATTTTGAAAAATGTTCATGTTTATTAAACTAAGGTATTGATATATTGTAAAAAGTTTATAGTCATTATTTTTATATTTATTAATAATTAAAATATATAGGAGATCTTCTTCAGGTTAAAGCATTCTCAAATGGAATGTGGAAAATGGAACATTTATACATTTTTTCAAATAATCTTAAGAAATGAGAATTACACTTTTAAGGTTCAGAGGTGTGCTGTTTTTTATGATATAATATATAGGAAACTAGCCTCTATTTAGGCAATAGGCACATGAAGAAACCCGAAACTCCATGCAGTTGGTCCATAAGCTCAGGACCCAACTACCAATATTCAGTGGTTCTATCTTCTCAGCTACTGGTGGGCTCTGTGATGTGTAGAGAATTCTGAAAGTTGATCCACTACAGACTACCTATCTGATGATGTATAGATTTATTTAATAACAAATAAAATTAAATTAGTGCAATTTCACATATTAATATTTTATGTAATTATTGAATTAGTGTTCTTTCTTTTCCTTGTGGACTGGACATTCAGTTCAACATAATTCTATATTGAATTTTATACAGCCATTGTGAAATTGCTTTAAGGAATTTAAAAATCATCAGACGACTAGTCTACAGTATCTTCTCTATATTGGCCAACTGTGCAGGCGCATCACATTCTTTCAGAAATATTCATCTATCAAATAGGCCTATTCATGTAAACTAACACTGGTTGCCAGATTAGAGAAGTCCAATAATCTAAAACTTCCATATGAACGGTAGAGAGAGATAGATCATCTGTTTTGGAACATTAGTGTTTTAAATTTTAAGTGGAATTTGAAGTAAATCTTGAAAAATTTGACATTTTTATATTCTAATAACTGATTGTTTTATGGTAAGTAGCTCTGAGGATGGAGTTAGTTTGTCTGAAAGTGTTTGGTAAATGTTATTTGTTGTTTAAAAATCTGAAGAAATGTTCTTTTTACAGAGGTAACAGATGACAATAACTGGAAATTAGTAAAGAGGAGACCAAGTGACAAATTTAAAAAAGTATTTGTTGCTTTTGATGACTTCAATAAAGCAGATTGTTTTTATTTATTTTAAAAAGTTGGATTATTTCATGAATCTTCTGGAATTTAAATATTTTATGAACACATGTTCTAGTACTTTTTAATTAATTTTATTCAGAAACGTAAGATTGATAACCATCTTCTAAGTACAGTAAGCAGGCTTAGTTATATATATTTTTTCATCCTGGTAATTGTTTTTTTTTACTTTATAGTTACTTTGGTCATTAATTAGTATGTAAACTTAAAATTTTTTGAGAGTATCTTACTTTACTGATTCATTACTAGGAATTAAAACTACAGTAGTATATTTACATGAAGAAAGTGAATGTTGTTATATCTTATCAAGTGCATTGTCAGAAAATTTGCAGGGAAGCCTAGTGGAATAAGAAATATGTACATTACAAAATAACATTTTATGTCTTAAAATTTTGAATTGCATACAACACACCTAACTGCATCCTTCTTGAATGCAATGTTGTGAATATATTTACAACTTTGTCAATGTTGACATGAAAATCATATGACAATGAATTACAGCCAGTCTTGAAAGGTGACATTCAGTCATAGTAACTCTCATGTGGTTGCTCGTTCTTCTCAAAATTCTGGCTGACCTTTTGCATTCATATAATGTTGTAGGCACAAAGTTTTAGCAATATAAAAATGTTCAAAACATATCTGGATTGGCTAAATCAGTATATTTATGCTGATTTAGCCAATATGCATAATCATTTGCACTTTTGCTAATCCAATACTTTCATTGAAATATCTCATGTTTGAGAAGCTCAAAACTAGGTAGGTCATCACATTACATGTCAATGAGTCTTCTCAGGAATGCAGTCACATATTTTTAAAAATTCATTAATTAAAAATTTAATTTTTATCAAATATGCTTGAAAATATCATATTAATATATTATTAACATCAGAATTAAAATAATATATCTTACAAATTAAATAATACTGTAAAAGATTTTAATATCAATACATACATATATATATATATATATATTGGAAACCCTGTGACTTAGGCCCGAGTCACTCATTCATTGCATTATTGTTGATTAATCTATATATATATAAATGGACATGTTTGTCCCTATATTTCACTCTATAGCCAAAACTACACATTGCACATGAATGGTGTTTGTGTGTGGTAGTAGCCCCAAGTCTCCCATTGTGCACTATGGTGGTTGCGTCTCGATAGCTATAAGGGTGTGGGAGATACGGGGTTGAAAGTGGTTGACTTCTAAAATGTGTAACAGTGAAAGTGTTAAGAATGGAAGTATTGAGTAACAATGGAAGTGTTAAGATAAAACAGCGTGCAAGATTTACAGGCACAGATGCATTTTTACGGGAAATTGAACATATTTTTAGACTCGTAAAAATTCTCTAATTAGTCTGGAAACGGGGCATTTAATTCTTGCATTTTGTGAAAACGAGTAAGATTGGCTATAATGTAAACTTAATCTTAATCTTAAATGTTTTCAAATAGTCGAAAATTTTTTGAATAGTTGAGCATTGTTGTGTGTGAGTAGTGGGGATGGCTTTTGGAGACGTGTGACGCATTTTCTTTAGTTGATTTTTCATAAGTAAAAGTGTACAAATAACAGAAAAAAGTAGAAAGTGAAAAGTGAATAGTGAAGTGTGAAAAGTAATAATATACAAAACAATGCCAAAAAGTAAGAAAGAATTTTTGCGGTCTCGAATCATATCTCTAAGGCAAAAGATGGTGCGGAGAAATGAAACCACGGAAGAAAGAGAAGTACATCTAACATTGCTACAAGAAAATTATCAACGAAACAGAAATAATCAGAAAGAAGAGCAACTTGAAAATTATAGGGAAACACATCGAATTAGACAAAGATTATGTAGAGTAAGAGAAACAGTCTTTTATATAGAGAAAAAACTATATTACATACATATAAATTACATTACATATAAATGTACGAACAAATAAAAAACCCAGCAAAGCGGGTACTTGCAGCTAGTATACAATAAAAATGAAATTCAACCTTAAGACTATCACATTTTTATTGTTAATTAATTAAATAAGTACAGTACAAACATGAATCTGAGCCCAGCTTTGTAGTGTATTGTAACCCTACATGATGGGAAAAGGGTGGTCTAAACAACATGCATGATATATATTTTATACTGATGACAACCTATCTTTAATTATATTTTGCTAATGTAATGTAGAAAAACAAGAAGACAGCTTGCATTCTTTTTGAGTTTTTATTTGATTCTAAGTCACCCATAATCCATTCAGTGTTACATAAGTTTCTCAAATAAACAGTCAGAATATTCTTTATTTCTATGAACAAAGTGTATGAAATAGTCAGTGATGAATTGATGCTGCAATGTCATTCCAGTACTTATTTCCAGAGCTGGAATGTGTTCCAGAAGTTTATTAGCACTTACATACAAAATACATAATTGTAATTATATAAATAAATAATTAAAATTGCTAAATGTGTTATAAAATTAATTTCCTTTTAGACATGTTGTCAAGTTGAATGTATTCAAATCTATATGAAAAGAAGTGAGAATTTTTCATGTACACTGCATGCTGTGGCAAAAAATGCAATTTAATGAAATTTAAAGACATTGCATTATCTAAATATGCTGCTGCTGTTATTAGATCATAGCTTAATCATCAACCTACATACAGACATTGAATGCAGGGCTCTATCATTTTAATGTAAATGTTTTCAACTAGAATTTTACTATACATGATATGCCACTGACACTATTTTGGATGGGTATTTTAGTGTAATTTATTGATTTATTCCAAAATCATAACATGTTACTTATTAATGCGAGCATAATTCACTCCTAAGTGTAGAATCTGAACTATTATAATATAATAGTTCAGATTCTACTCTTAGGAGTGAAGTCAAGTCCATATATTATATGAACTTGACTTCAGTCTAATCATTTTGCTATTGACCAACAAACGAAAAAAGCTATAGGACAAGAATATGTTTTTCATCCTGTTTGAGAATTTCTTTAGTAAATTGACAGTCTCTTAATATTTGTTTGGTAATGATTTCAATTTGAATTTAAGTTATTTAATTTATGTAATCATAAATAAATGGAAACATAAACAATAGACTGTTTAATGAAATGAGTACTTGTGGATTACATATTTTAGTAATACACTATTGGCAAGAGTGTATAAGTATTGTATATATATTTTAAGGAATTTAAGTTAATAATTTACTGCCTCATACAAAATAAAACAAGTTTGTTCTCTTATACTATGTTACATTTAATTATATAATAATATAAGATAGATTGTATGTAGTTATATTATACAGGTTTATATAATAATAACATTAAGCTTTCACATTTTTATTAATTTATTATTATTGTTATGTCCAGTTGACACTGATCTGATAAGAAATGACAGCATTTTGATTTGTTTATATTATCATTCAGTTGGTTTGCTATCTTATTCATTCAGGTTGTTTTGTTGTTATACAGTCCCACTAGATATAAATATTCACTTTATCATTTTTATCAATAATAATAAAAATTATTAATGATAAAAATTTAACTATAGGAGGAGGAAATTTACACTTTGTGTAGAGAAAAAAATAGTAATCTAAATTATTATATTGTATAAATTTATGGAAGAGAGTATATAAAGTAAAACATGTCTAAAATAGAACCTACTCAAAATGGAAATCTGTCAAACCAGAAAAATATTTGATACCATGTGATTCCAGTTTACATAGGTTTTACTGTATTTGTTTTGGGAGTTATCTTCTTACTATGTTTGTTTTTAGATGTTATCTTTTAAAGCGTTGTTAGCTGAATTAAAAATTATTTATTTATTTATTTTCTTAAATTTACACATCGTAGCAATGTCTCTTCAAATTAATTCATCCCTGTTGAACAAATTTGAATAAAAAATAAAGTATAAGAATAATAAAATTAAACATATTAAAAAGTAACAAAAATGGTTAACAGACAAGTTACAATATAACCAAAGGTATCTGAATGTAAAATATAATTAATATTCTTTAATAGACATTTTACAGACAAAGGATCTAAAATGAGTGTATGTTATTACAAAGTAAACTAGGTTTCATTATTGGCCAGTTGTGTAGTATAATAGTGTTTTACAATGACAGTTAAAGTGAGGGAAACTTAAATGTAGAAGGTGTTCTACGTCCAAGATGGATGTCTGGTACTGTGAGAAAAATGATTTCTTGGATATGTTTAGATGACAAAAAGGAATGTAGAAGCAGGAGGTATTTTTACTGTTGATAGTTGGAACTCTTAGATGAGGAGAGAGAACCATGAAATGTTTTACATGCATACATGCATACATACATACATACATACATAACCTCATACTTACAATCCAAAAAGGGTGAGAAACAGTAAAAGGAGACTACATTCCTACAAATTAACCTTTCAGCAACTTTCTTCACATCTTCCTGTCCAGACACACCTCTATGCTTCAGATACATTGTGTCTCTTCTAGAACACTTCTTCACATTTCCTTTCTGACTGAACATCTTATATTCTTTTCTATACTAATCCATTTGTTCTAACCAAGACTTTTTCAGTCTTCCCTACCATGCTTCCGATCCACCTTTCCCATGTATACTCTCTTCAACAGTTCTTTATTCTCTCAATGTGCAAAATCACTGTAGACTCAATTTACTCACCTTTTGAACCACATTGTCTTTCACCCCTCCAACACTTGTTCATTTCTCACAATAATCTCTCCTTGTTATGACACACACTTCTCTCAAATATTTCATCTTGCATGTGGTAATGCAACTCCTGTAACTCTTTTACCATACATAAGTTTTGCTACCATACCGTACAAGTACTACAACACTTCCGTATATTGCCATTTGTGCCCATTTGGACATTCTTTTATCACTTGCAAATTTACTCATTGCACTCAGCACCTGTGCTCTTGCATTTACTCTTCTGGTGATTTCACTATCTATCCTTCCATTCCTATATATCAATATCTTGCTGTGCAAATATTGAATTCATTCACTTGTTCTAGTTGTTCATCACCCAGCTCAATCATGCAATTTGTTTGCTCACTTTTGTGTTCAAACACAATCACTTTAGTTTTGATTCACTTTAGATGAAACTCTTCCTTACTCTATTAGTAGCACAGTGACAACAAATAACAGATTTGTTTGTTTCTAATTCTCATTTCATACTCAGGCCCTCTGGATCTCCTCATGCATGCATCATTAAACAACCATTGAGGGCATAGCATTACTCTTATCTTATACCTCAATCGTGAACCACTCAAACACTTTGCCATCCATGTGCATGCTTTGCTGTTTTCATACATTTCTCTCAGACCTCTAATTAGTTTATATCTCACTCCATAATCACATATTTGCTCCGTATTCACTCTATCTTATGCTTTTTCTGGATCAACAAACACTGCAAACACTTCTTTATCCATATTCAAACATTTCTCTGCAGTCATTCACAATATGAAGATCTAGTCCACACACACTCTTTCCCTTGCATAAATCCACAATGCACCTTCCATATTTGGTTTGCAGTCAGCTTCTCAACTCTGTAAACCAACATTTGTGCAAACACTTTTCCAAGTATGCTCAGCAATCTTATGCCATGGAAGTTCTTGCAATTTGTCCTTTCATGTATTCCCTTGTATATTCGAACAATCACAGCGTTTCTCCTATTGTATGACACCATGCCCATATCCCAACATAAGTTGCAGAGTTGGAGCATCCATTCTTCCACATTTTTTTTCTCCATCTTTTAACATTTCTGCAGTCACATCATCTAAAGTTTTGCTTTATTCAGACACAATAACGTGACTTCTTTTAAACACTTGACAGATTATCCATCACTTTATTTAGTTGGGACGCTAGTTACAAGTCGTGTTTCGGACATTGGCCCCCTCCTCAGCCAACTAAACATTAAAATCAAACATGAGAAAATTTTACATGTACATACACTAATTAAAAATTCTGTAAATATAATATCGATTCCATAGATCGATTCACTCGATCTATGGAATCAATTACTCAATCTATGGAATCTAGCATCCTAACTAAATAAAGTGATGGATAATCTGTTAAGTGTTTAAAAGAAGTCACGTTATTGTGTCTGAATAAAGCAAATTAATTTTTTTTTTTTTTTTTTGATAATATGAAACCGTGCTTTGCTATTTGTTTATGCTTCTGACACAATACAGTGCTATAAATTAAGACACTTGGCGGATTTTCTCATCTTTATTTAGTTGACGTCCAGTCCCTACAGTAACCACCAGAAGCATAAAGCAAATTAAATTAAAACACGGTTTCATTGGAATCAAAAAAATAAAAAAATAAATCATCTGAAGTTTTAAAGTGAGAATTTGATCAAAATATTGTATACATTTGAATAAGTCTAGAAGTCTGAGGTGAGATCTGTCCAAAGTTGGGGAATCAGTAAATGGAAGGTTGTAGCTTATTCAATAGTAAGTAAATTTTTGGTAATTCTTTAATATTGGACAAAAGTATAATAGGTGAAGCAGATCAAACTGGAAAGGCATAGTCTTTATGGATTAAATATTGGTAAAATGGTATGTTGTGATGTACTGCATTAAAAGAAATGTTTTTGAGATTGCAATAGCTAATAATAGCTCTGTATAGCTAATAAAACTACATTATTTATGCTATTACAAGATATTTATATGTTTAAATATCAGTATATTTTTTATAAGTGATGATATAACTATTCATGGTTTTTTTTAATTATATTACAGTGTAGAAAAAAATTTCTGTTGTATGTGATATTTTATAAAATGTCATCTTCAGAGGAAAGTCTCCCACTCTCACAAGAAACCTTCAAATATCTGTGGAAATGTTTAAATGAGTAAGTACATATTAAAATTATGCTTAAGTATTGACTTTCTAGCATTTAAAATAAATTTAACTGATATTTCAGTACGTTCTCATTGACTTAAGTAAGTGGTGCCTTGTACTTTAAATTTAATTCATTTCAGGAGGCTGTTTGAACTCTGAATTATTCAAAGTCGAATCAATTTACCATATTAGAAATAATGGAAAGTGAATTAATTTGTTTTCAGACCTTATACAGTAACTATTTCAATAAACTTAAACAGAAAATACACATAATTTAAAGTAAAAAATAATACAATGAAATGCCCTAAATAATAAATTAAAACATGAAAACAACAAATAAAATATGTGAAAACTGTATAATAAAATGAAAATTACATACACTGATTACACATCATCGTCTTAGATGTCTTAAACATGGCTGCCAGATTCACCAACACATGTATTCCGCTTTTATGCTTCACAGTAAGTTCCTTTTTTCATCTCGGTTGTCAATACAACTTCTTGTTATGCTTTGTTGCTTCCACATTCTTCTTGGATGCCATGGTAATAAGTAAGAATTTTATATATATAATAGCAGATGAGTCCAGTATAGCTCAAAGTAACAATAGCGAAGATTAAGACTATTAGATTATAGCAGATCTTACTCATTTTCACTGGGTTCAAGAATAAGGTTCACCCTGTTTTGAGAGTAATTAGAGAATTTTTAGATGGGTCTAAAAATATGTTTGATTTCTCACAAAACGCAATAAGGTAAAAAAGCACTGAAAACACATTAGTGTGATAATCTGTAGGTATTCTTAAATGGATTTATATAATTTTTACCTCAAACAACTTAAATAAATAATTTAATTTAACTGCAATTAAAATGGAAAATTTGATAAAAGTTAGAATAAAGTTAATATAACCAAAAACGGTTATAAAACTTTAACATCCTGAAAAACTGCTCTATTACACTACATTTTACAAGAACCGAGGATGTTTTGCTTCCTTCCTCCACACCTCATATCTTAGAATTTTGCACACCACCTGGTCAAATGACACAATATTTCTGGGGAAAAAGATGAGGTCATAATCGGGAATAAAAGGGCAAGTTTTTATACACTCGAGGCAGTCTACGACAGAAGTAGTTGCCATAGAGAGGCAGTTCGTCCCAGATAGAACATGCCATAGAGCCAGCCCACCGGACGTCCAGCTTCAAGCCCATATAGACATCTCCTCCAGTGTGGTAATATGTATTATTGTAAACTCTCTCTCTCTCATACTGATTATAGTTATAGAGTATACCTATGTTATATATGTTGTTAATCTATTATTTGTCCTTGTTATTTTGGGTCTTCTGTAATTAAATTGTTGATTTTTATATTAATGACTTTCGTAGTCGAGTATTTATTCTTTATGCACACCCCCACACAGAATCTTACCACTCGGTTCTGAAAAATTTTAAGCCATCCAGTGACGAGGTGAGCAGGTCTAACAGATCTGACGATTAGAGGGCCTTGACCCTCGTCCGTATTAGCATAACACAACAGATGCCAATTTACTTGACAATCCAGTAAATAGATACAACTTTCTGTTGAATTGCCAGAAGAACAACGTATTTCCTATGTTGAAAAAATTTATAGTTATCAATCCAGTTAATCTAAAGAAGTTAAGTTAGCATTTGAACTCTGGAATGTTCAAAATTAGAATTGTTTGAAGTATGAGGTACCACTATTGCCTAACCAAGTAGTTTTTCCCATCTTACTAATAAGTGAAAATAAATTACTAATTAAGTTACTTCATCATTGTTCTTTGCTATTGTAATTATTATTCATATTAAGTAATATTTTAGTAAAAAATACACTCAAATTTTTAATATCTTAGTCTCATTCTGCATCCTAAATTTCAGCAGACTTATTTATAGATATGCCATTAATAATTTTCTCATTTACAAAAGCTATGAAATTATATTTTTAAACTTAAAGCTGTTTAAATATAGAAGTCTAGAAAGTATGAAATTATGAGGGTCATTCTAAAAGAAAAGAATGTTTTGATCTGACAAGCTGTGCAGTTCTCCCACCACCCCCACTACAGTGTCATGGACCATTTTTTTGTGCCAGTCTGACTCTAACAGCAAGCCACAATGATTGTTTACTGTTTATAGTGTGACTGAAATGTGTGACAAAATTAAAGATTCCGCCAAGTGTAAGGTTTGTAGTGTAATATGTTTTTTGAATGCAGAAAAGTCCCCCCTATCGAAATTTACAGACAGATAACTGAAGTTTATGGTAATGTGATGAATGAAGCTTCAGTTCAAAAATGGTGCATCATGTTTAATTGCGGGTGAATGAATATTCATGATGAAGAACGCTCAGGTCGACCTTTAGTTGTGACTGACGAACTCAAATCAAGGATTGAGGAAACAATTCAACAGGATAGACATTTCACTATAGATAGACTCAGTTCGTTCTTTCCTGAAATTTCAAGAATAGTTCTTTATGGCATTGTTAGTGGTGATTTGGGCTACAGAAAAGTGTGCACCAGGTGGGTTCTTTGACTTTTGACAGATGAACACAAACAAAATCGGATGGGAGCTGCACTGACTTTTCTCAGTTGATACAACAAGGATGGCGAGGAGTTTTTGAACCACATTGTTACTGGTGATGAGACCTGGATTTCACATAAAACTCCAGAAACAAAGCGTCAATCAATGGAATGGCATCATTCCAGAACCCCAACAAGACCAGAAAAAGCCAAACAAATTCTGAGCACCAAAATGTTTATGGCTACAGTGTTTTGGGATCAAAAGGGCATCCTGCTCATTGACTACATGCCTACAGGAGAGACTATAAATGCAGTGGCCTATTGTCAGACCCTTCACCAACTACGCCACGCCATTCAAAACAAACGGTGGGGATTGTTGTCCAGAGGAATTGTGCTTCTTCAGGATGACGTTCATCTGCATGCTGCTGCATTGACAAAGAACTTGCTTCAGCAGTTTAAATGGGAAGTTTTTGAACATCCTACTTATAGCCAGGACTGGGCTCCGAGTGATTACCATCCTTTCCCAAAATTGAAGGATTTTTTTGGCTAGGAATCACTATAGAAGTGACATTGAACTGAAAGAGGCCATTAATATCTGGTTCAAGAACTTGGTAGTAACTGAGTGTACAGGAGGCATAGAAAAGCTGATGATACACTATGACAAATGTTTAAATTTGTATGGTGACTATGTAGAAAAATAACTAAAGTATCATATGTGTTGTAAAATAAATTTTATTTCATTATCTTAAAAATATCTAGAGAAACAAATGTTCTTTACTTTTAGAATGACCTTCGTAATAATACTTAAAAGGTTAATGTTGTTGGCATATTTTGTCACATTCAAATCATTGCGAAATAAATAAGAGAGTAACTAGAGTAACAGAATAAAAATAATATTTCCATTCTGATGGTTTGAAAATGGCATAAAGAATGCTAGTAGGCTCAAATGAGTCATAAGTTTATTTTGTTATAAACTCATAACTTGTAATACAAAAAGCTGAAAAATGAAATTTCATCATTTACTTGGAAAAGGCATAAAATGGGGTGGTTAGAAGTACTGGTACATATGTAGTGTACAGGATCTTCCAAAAAGCATGCTACCATTTTAGATTACTGTAATTAAGTTATTATATGAGAAGTATGAAGTGTACTGGACAACAATCGATAGAGTAACCGTCTGAGTTTCATCTCCCATCTGCATTCAAACGGGTTGTTTTCTGCTGCCACTAGGAAGCAACTCTGCAATAGAAAAGGCATTTTGTGTTCTGCAGTTTTCAAAGTTGGATTCAGTCATCATTGTGCAACATGAGTTATCCTGCAGGAATTGTGACTGCTGTGTGAGAAGTGACAACAGATATGCTGTAGTCTGCATAGGAAGAGTTTGAATATCAATTTGATGTGTGTCATGTGACATAAGGTGCACTCATTGAGAAATTGTAATGTGTAAATATAAAACTTAAACAGTTTTCCAATGTTTTAATGTAGATTAGAATAACTATAAAAATACCTTACCACTGGGTAGTTAAATCATTTTTCTAAACACTTTTTGGATCTGTTTATGAGCTCTCATCAGGTATTGTTTGAATTTGGAACAACTTAACATTGAAAGTTTCTTTACAAATTCAAAATGGAATTAACATCAAGAATATAGTTAATTAATTTTTTAAAAATTTTTTGCCATTAAATTAAAATCCTAAATTACTATAACAGTAAATTATCAGAAAACTTACACACTAACTTAACTAGTTAATATTTAAGACTGACAACTGCCTACCATTGATTCACATGTTACAAAGTGTTTTTATTCATCTCAAGTCCTTTTTTAATAGCATTCCTTCATGCCATTGGAAATCGCTATGTCCTTGGCATTAACACATTCATTTCTAAGTTTGTGTCTAAAATCTCAAGTTTTTCTTCATTCATGGCTGTAGAGGGCCATAAATGAAGAAAAACTTGAATCTAAAATCATACATTAATGATTTTAGATTCCTCCCAAAGTTCCAAAGTTCTTTGTAAGTTTGCAATTGCTGCCAAGACCATCTTTTATTTCCTTTTTCTTACATCATATTGGTATTCTTTACTCTGGTTTTTAAATTCCTCTTAGCTCCTCCAACATATGTTGTTTTTAGGTTAAGCTCTTCATTAACTATTGGGATCCTGTATACCACTGCTTCAGTTTCTTCTGGGAGTGGATCCTTGTCATTTTGCAGTATCCAATATAAATTAGGTGCCCTTTTATATACCAAGTATGCATTCTTTTGTTTGGAAAGCTCCTCCATTATATGCCTGATCTCCTTTCGGTATATGAACTTTGTATGAACCATCTCATTCATTCTCATTTTAGTGGTACTGATCTTGTTGTAGATTATAATATTCTCAGAAAATAATTAATATAACTACAATAATTTAAAATGGTAACATTATGTTTAGAAGACCCTGTAGTTTGTAATAAATTAAACTGTAGTGCTCTTACTAAACTGCTTGTTTTTATGTTTTGACTAGAAATTCATTCTATATCTTTGATAAAAAAAAATATATATCAATTTGTGTACTTATAATTTATATGTTTATTGTTTTCAATATTAATTTACCTATATTTAATATACTTACAATTTAATTATATTGAAAATTAATACAAATAATTTAATATTAAAAATTAACTTATCTTAATAATATATTAGGTAAATACAGGAAACTTTATATATTTTAGGGATGAAACAATTAATGATGAAACAAATGCAGAAAATGCTCAAGATTTACTTACAAATTCACCAGAAGCTTTGCCAATGCTTTCAGTGGATCCTGGTTTGGAAGTAAGTATAATTATATAAAATACATTGTAATGCCTCTAATGTCATCTGTTAAACTTTTACCTCTGTGGGAAAAAAAAAGGTAAGATTGACAAGATTATTGTGGATATTACCTATTATCTATTGTGATAAAGTATTTGAAATTTGATTACATTTTATTGTCGTATTGTCATTGAATGTGTTAAATATATTAAGGATTTAGATTTAAAATATTCATTCTGTTGTTTAAAATATTTTATAATTGAATGTAATTTCAAATTAGTTTAATTTCGTTCACAAAAAGAAAACAAATAGAGATGGCAACCATTATTGAAAACTGAAAAACTAAGTCATTAGAATGAATAATGTATTCAGAGGATTCTTCTGTTAACAAAGAGCCATTTAATTAATTTAAAAATACATCAATAAGATGATTTAAATCTTTCTTTTCTCCCAAATTGATATTTGTTGTTACTTAAATATGGAATAAATAAATAAAATCATAAACAATGTTAAATAATAGATTTAAAGCAAGTACTTTTGTTCCTTTTAATAGAACTTTTTTGAGCTTTTATAAATTCAAATAAATTAATGTATTCAGACAAATATGTATGACAACCAGTATTTGTATTTGTTTGAATAAATCATATTTTATTACCTGAATTTGCATAAGAGTGAAAATGTTCTATTGAAAGAAATGAAAGTAATTAATAACTTAATGAATTTCTAGCTTCATGATACTATTGATACTGAAATGTTTATTTTGGGCAGCCAAATATTTAATTTAAAAAGAAGAAATGTTTACATCCTGTTTTAAGACAGCTTAAAAACAATGGTTTTTTTATATATTCATTTGGAAGCTGAAGCTGTCCGAAAGTAGGAATGAAGCATTTCTTTCTTTAAATTAAACATTTGGCCATCTGAAATAAGCATTTCAATATTGATAACGAAAGCAATTGCTGTAAATCCGTAAATTTGGTTTATTTAATATTTTTGTGTATAATTTTATTTACTCTGCATAAATTTCTATTATTGAAAGATCAAGGGCATGGGAATTTAAACCTTCCTTGTTGCAGGTTTCAATTGCCTGTATTATGTTTGATTGTGTAATCTTCGTCAAGTGTTTGGAAAAATCTTTAAAATAATGGGTACATTTGTAAAGTCAAATGAGTTAAATGAAAATGCTGTTGTCATTACTTTCACATTTGCTGATATTTTGACCAATTCATTTACAACATAGCTGTTTCTCTAACTATGGTTCTAAATGTTACTAGTGCAATTTTATCTGAATAACTTTTTTTCTTATTGCTTCATATGGGTACTTATTCTTGTCATTTCACTTTTTAATCCACAATTTGTATACTTGACTGAATTTAGAAATAGCAATATTGCCAGATATAATTTTCTTTTTGATGTGAACTTTGTTAGAATCATTAAATGTGGAGCATGTGCATTGGGTGGAAATAGTACTTTAATTTCTCATTAATAATTCATTTAATTCATTCAACCTTATAAATTTAACTCATTAAACCTTATTAGTAATTCATTTAACTCATTCAATCCTGTGATATCAGATATTATGATTCTTTTGGACAAATCTTTTTTGAATTATTTATTTTAAAATGATTATAGGTGTCCCTTGATTAATGCAGTTAATTAATTCCTCGATGCTACGGCATATATAAAATTGCATTAATCAAATATGGTATCTGTATTAAATGAGGATGGCTGGTAAAGCTGCATTAATTAAAACTTCCGTTGTGTATATAAAGAGATTTCTGCAATTAATTTTGCACATTAATCAAATCCTGCTTTAAGCAAGGAATAACTGTACTACAATCAATTATTTTTAGATTGATTGAAGTTTCAAGGAATAGTTTATTAAAATCAGGTAAAAATATGGTAATGATTTTAAGTTTTCCTATTAATTTAATTTAAAAGGTTATGTAAAATTGAATTTATCTAAAATATTTTTCTAACAGATAATGAAGACCTGAGAAGACATACCAAAGAGAGTACAGAGAATAAAATGAATCTTGATTTTTTAAAAATCCAGATTTATTTTTTGAAATATACTCTCTTTGATTTATATTAATGTATACATAGAAAATGTACACTTATCAGTCACTACTGTGCCACAGCCTTTCACTGTAGTCCTTTCTTGATTAGGTAATGGCAGTAGATAGATCATGCAGATTGAAGATTGTTCTATATAGTGATGGGTGTTTCAATTTGACAAACAAATTAATCTGTTTCTACATCTGGACCATGAGATGCTTGAGGCAGAATATCCATTTGAAACTGTTCAAGCATGACATTTAATTTTGTAGTCTACGTGAACTGTCTGCTGCTGTTACTCAGCACATCTGCCACCACAACAAAAGTGGAGAACTCACAGTAACCATGAACCATGCATAATATTAATGAGCATAATTGAAGAGGAGGACTATACTGATAGCCTGTATGCTTGTAAAATATCAGTCATTTCTTATAAATATGAAAATTAGTGTGCACTGCTTTTAAATGGCTTGCATATTTTAATAAATTTGTCTAATTTAGAACAGAAATTGCCTTATTTCATTTCTATTCATAATCTTATAAGGAAATAGAAATTTATTGAAACTGAATTAAATAGTTTTTTTAATATAGTAACTCCTTATTTATGAGTGAAATGTTTCAAGGCTCTTAATGGATACCTAAAATTTCAGATTTTCCTATACATATATGCCTATATGATGATAATTCATTTATAAATTAGGCACAATAAAAGATTAATAACAATAACTAATAACATAACAATATACTGTAATAAAAGTTACATGAATGTGACCTCAGCTCAGCATATGAGTTTTTTATTTTTTATGAATTTGAGAACTTCATCTGAATTTTATATCGTAAAGCATTTTTTTTACAATAAAATCAAACATTAAGGACAAAGAATCTCAAAATGAATTTAGTTTTTGAGATTAAGACATTGAAAATTTAATCTCTCACTATCAGTGATTACAATCTCTATTCTAAAACTATTACATATTCTTTCATCTAAGAAAAAATCCAGCAATGAGTTGCCTATCTAAGTTTGCAATATGCTCTTTTGTCGGACTCCATTCACTAAATGTTCAATTAAAATAATTATTTACATTGTGTCTAAAAAACATGGGTATGGAACTTAAAGATTTATGAAATTTTTTTAAATACAATGTTTTTTTATACTTACTAGCCAAAATAAATAAATAAAAATATTTATGCACACGTGCGCATGCACGCACGCACACAAACAAACAAACAAACAAACACACAAACACAAACAAATAAACTCATACATTATATACATATGGACAATGGACATTATCTATATATATAATCGAGATGGGTTGATGATGATGATAATCAATGCAGAGCCCAAATGGTTAGGAGTTGAAAGTTGAAATTTGGTACACAGAGTACATCACGAGAACGCACACTAAGAAGGGATTTTTTGAAATTTCCCCAGGGGGGAGAGGGACAGGATGAAGGCTTCGACAATGGAAGTGTTATATAACAATGAAAGTGTCGACAATGGAAGTATCAACAATGGAAGTGTTAAGAGAAAGCGATGGGCAAGATTTACAGACACAGATGCAGTTTATTTTCGTTTTTGCAGGAAATCAAAATTTTTTAACCCATCTAAAAATTGTCTAATTAGTCTGGAAACAGGGGGACCTAATTCTTGCATTCTTTGAAAACGGGTAAGATTGACTATAACGTAATAATGTTAATCTGCCCTATCGTTACTTTTGCCCGAGCAATGCTGGGCCTATCTGCTAGAGTATATATATATAATGTCCATGGAGGTTTTTTGCAAGATTGCAATACTTTTCCATGTTATATACATAATAGCTGGGAAAGAAAAATGGATACAATTTAAACTTCTAAAATAAAAGTTATATGCATCTTTACAGAATTTTTCATGTCTTACATGATTATATTGAAATTTGTTGGCACTGTATAATGATAGATTAACTAATATACAAGTTATATATAACTAGTATACAAGTAGAATCAAAAATGAACTGAACTTTGACACAGATTCTGTAATAAAACACACACATTCATGCCACATCATTTTCAAAATAAGCACCTTTTGCAGCTGTACACACTGACAAATGGTATGGATGTTGGCAATTTGTCAGTATTCATACCATTTATCAGCATGGTCTTAAAAGTGATTTTTTTGTGATGTCTTTAACCGCTTTTGATGCTGTGGTTTCCATTCACACTGCTGATGGGAATCTGCAACACTCTAACTTCTCTTCTGTTTTAGGGGAAAGGTAAGTGTATAAGAGGATAAATTAGGGAAGTAAGGAAGTTAGGTTTCTACTCATGGACAAGTTAGGGTAGGTGCAAGCCCACTCATCTGAAATAATTCATTCAAATCTACCTGTACTGATCATTATTGGGCAGTTTCTCTAAATATGAATTGATTATAACTCAATTATATGTTTTCATTAAACTTTTTCACTTATTTGTCTTATTGAAAAATTTGCTTGATTATAAAACATACAGTTAACATCTGCACCTCTGCCCTCCCAGAATGAAAATCCTAGCACCATTATGACTGCTACTCTCTTACGTCCTTCTTGGTCAGATAATTGTTGACTATGACACAATTCTGCACGTCATCATACGTAGTCAATGAATATCTGAATAAGATGTGGTTCTCCATCTCTCTGCTTCCTTGCAGACTATTATTTGTTACCTGAAATGAAAGAGAAGTCAAAAGATTACAGGTTCCAATCAGCAGCATAAGTGAAACTTGCAGCAAAAAAGCCCTTTAACAAATTAAAAAAGATGATTTTTCAGAATTATTTTTGACATGTGGTATAGATATGACAGACTTTTAAAGAATGTCAAAGAATCCTTTGAATTTCAAAAGAATCATTGTTACTGATAACAAACAAAAAGCTTACAACTATGTGAAATTGTGAGTTATAACAACTCAGTAACAATAATTTTTATTTTTCAGTTTTGTCTTCATTAATAATAAACTGTAATTCATCTCTGCTTGTGTTGAAAGCAAAAATAACTAATTATGTAATGAATGGTATAAAGAAACCATAAGTAAATTGGTATCAGTGTGTTTTGTTAATATGTTTATTATTGTTTAATCAGAACTGGAATATGATAAAGGCAGGAAAGTGCTAAAGAAAGCAAAATTACAAAAAGTTATGAAAATATTAAAAATTATTACACATGTTCATAAACTTTTAACAAGTGGTAATAAGCTTATTTTTATTTTTATCATGTAACTGTTAATAGTTTGTAAATAGGCCACAGGGCTAGAGACACTGAGAGGGGATGTTAATTTCTATTTTGCAGGCGGTTGCTGTACCCCTTTACTTTCATCCTATCCTTATTGCTCTGGTGAGGGTCAATAGGCCAAATGGCAGTGGCAGAGTGGATAAAACCACTAAATACTGGTATTTGGCCGTGAGTCCATGTGGAGTTTTCAGGGTTTTCTTCATGTTGGTAACACCTAAATAGGAGCCAGTTTCCCTTAGAAAGTGATTCTGGGAGGCATACTCCTTCAGCAATCATCTAAGTGTCACGTTGCCATATGCAAACAAAATAAACAAACCCTACCCTTAATGTAACACAAATTATATACTGTTATCTCAATAACTGATTTCACATTCAGCTTAAATATATATATTTTTATAACAAATGTGATGATTTCCAAAATTTATACAGTATATCTGATTCTAAAGCATTATTTGCAATGATTTTTATTTGGAATTGAATTTGAATAAAAATTTATTTTTTTTTTTCTTTTATTAAATGATATAAGTTCAAGTAGCTAATTCAGTATATGTATATTGTCTTTATTGAATGTAAACTTGAATGCAAAAGAAAACTTTTTAATATGCTCATTTATTTTGAAGAGAAATAAGCCGAAGACTGTAAACATGTTCTCATTGTTTTCTTCAATGTTAATCACATATTCTGGTGCCAACTAATAAAATACATTCAAAAAGAATGTATTTGTTATTAATTTTATTCAGAAAATTTAAAAGCATACTTTTTTTCTTTAAATTGATCTAACTACTAGAATTCATAACCATAAACAGTTAATGAATGAAAATAGATATGAAGATAAGGTATCTGATTACATCAGGTTTTTTTTTCTTAGATACAATAAATACACACTGGTCAATTAAGGGAGCAAGAGATATTGCATAGAAAACTATTTATGACAAACAATTCTGAATGTCAGATGTTGTTATGCAAAATACAACAAAATATACAATAACAGTTTGAGCTTAATTGTTGTCATATTTTTATTTATTGCACTTATTGCAATATTCTGATCAGTAATATGTGCATCTACAACCAGAACAAATTTTTTTTATGGTATTGTGCTGACTGTACCATCTCTATGAATGGCCAAAAATGGCAAAAAACTTTCAATGTATGAACCTTGTATCACAATCCAACTATGATTCAAATTATTCCTATACTTGATATGGTATATCTATTGTTACTCCTCTCACAGACACAATTCTGCAGCTTCTACAGATTACTCATGTTGCACAATGATGAGTGATTGCAAACTGTGGAACATAAATGCCTTGTCTGTTGTAGAATTGCTATTTTTCTTTACAACACTTCCTAGAAGTAGTAGACACAAGATATTTGAATGCAGATGGGAGATGAAACTCGGACATTTACTCTATCAATTGGTGTACGTCACATACTTTTAAGATAATAATTAACGTAATTACAGTAATTTAAAATGATAGAATTTATTTTGGAAGACTCTGTATATAAGCATTAATAAATTTACTAACTAAAACACACTCAAGAAAACCTTTAAATATGCAGCCGTATTTATTAAATTCTAACGTTTTCGGTCATATTCAATGACCTTTCTCAAGAAAAACCTTTCTCAAGAAAAAAAATCGAACTCCGAACTTGAATTAAGTTCGGAGTTCGATTTTTTCTGTTTTTCATTGAATATGACCGAAAACGTTAGAATTTAATAAATACGGCTGCATATTTAAAGGTTTTCTTGAGTGTGTTTTAGTTAGTAAGAAATTGCAGTCTAGGATGAGTTATTAATAAATTTGTGTAAATTGTGTTTCTCAATGCTTTATCTGCATAGACTGGAGTTGTAATTTCTCATTTATATGACTAACATTGAACATTAAGAATTTTATTTAGTGTTTCATTGGTGTATTCTAAAAGCTATTTAAATATTTAAAAATTTTTTTTCATGAATTTACAATTATGTTTATTGATTATTATGTATATGATGATTTCTTTATTTTAGAATAGTTTGAGTATTGACTGTGAGAGATTAAATTTTTGGTAAAGCTTATTATATTATTGAATATTGATATATTTTTCAATGTTACACAGTTTTAATTAAATAAATATTACAACAGTTAATTAACTTGCAAATTAATTTAACTCGTAACATTATTAAACAATTATCATATTGAGGGATGCATTAATGCAAGGGCATACTTGACTATAGTCAAGAACCTCATCTTGCTGCTCATTTACTAATATTTTAGTTCTATATCCATGTCTATATGATGCATCTAAAGTACGATTTGGTTAGTGAGCATCAAGAGAGTGTTATGTGGTTTCACATATCAATTATACTGAATTTCATAAGATACGGACCTAACAAATCTACATATTTAAATATGCTTAATCAAAATGATGATTGTGATGAAACATAAGCACAATTTACAGTAGCGTTTCTCAAATGCTAGTCTGCAAAAAATATCACCAGTCAGCAGAAAAATATTTGACTATACTGATGCTAGCACGGTAGATTACACGTGACATTTAAATAGTAATCTGGAGTTACTATACATACTCTGTCACATACAATAACTCTAGATACACATGTGTAAACATAATAAGCATAATTTGTAGTTGCATATAATTATCGGCCCATGTAAAATTATCCATAATTTTACTGGTCTGCAATTCAAAAAAGGTTGAGAAACACTGGTTTACCGTATAAAAGTTAACAACAATGATGATATTTTGTTGTAATGAATGCCACAAACTTGGTCAATTTGACTGATTCAACTTTCAACTTGACAAATTTGACTGATCATAAGGGACTAAAATATTTGTTAAATAATACATATCCTTTAATTATAGTGCTATTTCTTGTAATAGGTCTTTTAAAACAAATGAATTATGTTAAATATAAATTAAAAGAAAATATTGTGATCCATAATGGATGAATTTGAATCCAAATTTAATTCTTAAATTACTTTACTTCAGTAATAAGTTACGTATATTTTTCTACATAATGGAAAATAATCTGCCAAGATTTACCTTATGAGCAGTTTAGCTCTTATGGTGAAATTCTCAAATAATAAAGACAGTCTTTTCATTATAACTTCTCTCCATTTGAAATAATTGAGTTGAGATTTAAAGAAACAAATGCATAAATTGCTGAAATGTTTCTTTCACATCTATGAATATGAATTTCATTGCAAAAATACGTAGAGCATGTTCCAAATGCTTTCATAAAGTTTGCTCCCACGTGGGGGGTTATTCGAATTCTGCTGATTTTTAATTTTTTTTTTAATATGTTATACTGAAACTACATACATAACATTTAGTTTTAATTACGAATGATATTGTTTGAAAATAAAAAACAAGCGCACACTACAGTTTACTTCCATTTAGAAATACTGTAAATGAATTATAAACTTTGAAATACAGCCAAGTGTTTGAAGCAAGATTAAAAAATATATATAAATAAACTGCAATGGTTTCTCTCAGCTAACTGGTGCATACACACACCTAAACGTAGAAGTAGAACAAAAATGAAAAATATGTGAGAAGCAATTTTTAATTCTTTCCGCCTTGTGGGTACTAAGAAACAGTGCCGGCCCGAGGCAAGTTTTAGGATGGAGCGAGATCCTATTATGGTGCCCCCTTGGCAGTAGTGTAGCGAACATAACTGGCGCTCGGGGCACGACACTTTATTGGCGCCCCCTCCAGAAACACATATAGCAGAGGTGGGGAACCTTTTTACCATTAGAGGCGACATTTAAATTAGGCAGCAATAAGAGAGGCCGCATAAGCTGATTGACCTAAGAAAGTGACTTTTGTGAAATTATTATAGTTTTTCTATAGATTTAACAATTTATTGCATTATATAGAAAAAATAAAATATAATACTACAAAATTTTAAATATAATATACATATAAAATAATATAAAAATATTATAAAAAAATACAATAAAAAATATTTTTTTATTCACTAAGTTAGTGACTTATTTGGCTTTGTTTTTTGTTTGACAGTAATTGTATATTTGGATCAAGCTTCGTAACACACAGCTTTAATTGATCCTCTAAATGTGCATCTGTAATTTGCGTTCTTAAATTTGTTTTTATTTTTGACATGAGAGAAAATGTTGTCTCGCAACAGTAGGTACTTCCGAAGCAGGAAAGTAAACGGCGAGCATGTTCTCGAAGGCATGGATATTCAACAGCATTTTTCCAGATTTCTATGGGATCCTTTTTAGCGTTAAAAAGGGATTTGATGATACTATCTTCCCCTAAATCAATTAACTCCATTTGTAGTTCTGCAGGAGCCTCGGATATATCTATTAAATGTGGTTCAAATGCCAGTTTCATAGCAGGAGTGTGCTCGTCAAAATCAGAAAATCTATTAGTATACTCTTCTATTAAACAATCCAAGACACCTACATATTCATCGAATATTTTATTTTCACAGTTCTGCTCATTTAACATTTTAGCTAGCTCCGGGAAGTGTTGTGCAGATATTTCCGATCGACAAAGCAATGTTTTGAAAAATGATAATTTTTTTCTAAACGCTTGGATCTTTTGCCACATTTCATAAATATACCTCGTTTCACCTTGCAGGCAAATATTTAAATTGTTTTGTTTTGTCATCATATCAGACAAAAATGCAAGGTTTCTGAGAAATACTTCATCTGATAGATCACATTGTTTTCCTTGTTCTTGATAAAAGTTTAAAATTTGTCGTCGTAAAGACAAAACTTTTATCAAAACCTGACCTGTTGATAGCCAGCGAACCTTGCAGTAGTATGGTAGGTCAACACTATACGTTTCCTCATCTAAAGAGAGCATCTGCCGAAATTCACGATGACGCATTGCATTTACGCGAATATAGTTGACAATGGCAATGGTTCTATCCAGAGTGTCTTGCAAAATGGTAGATTTTGCGCAAAGATTTTGCTGATGCAAAATGCAGTGAAATGATATCAATTTTTTCAAGTTTAAGTTTTCCTTTTTTAACAAAGCAACGAATCCTTCTTTTTTGCCTCTCATGGAAGGTGCGCCATCGGTGCAGACACTGACTAAATTACTGACATTCAATTGTAATTTATTACATACTTCTTTGAAGTTTTCGAAAATATCGGCTCCTCGAGTTCTTCCAGTTAGTGTACCCAACGCAAGTAGTTCTTCGTAACATTGAAAATCTTTAGTTATAGCACGAATAAAATATAAAACTTGTGCCGAATCTGTTTTATCAGTGCTTTCATCTAAAGCAATTGAAAAATAAACATCTTCATTTTGTATAATTGTATGAAGTTGCTCTGTTACATTTTGCGCTAATTCGTGCTGTCGATCTGTTACAGTTCTTCTTGAAAGAGGTAATTGTTTGTATTTGTCGACATTTCTTGGATCTAACATACTCACTGCTTCAACAATACATTCTTTAATTATTTCAATGTCACTAAATGGTTTGCCCCTTTTTCCAAGTATATGTGCTATTTTATACGTAACAGCAACTGCAGCGGAATTTTGATTTACAAAGGCACTAAAAGATGCCTGCTGATGATGCTTCTCATTTTTCAACTTTTGAAGTGCAGCTTTTCGTGATTCACCTTCTAAAGCGAAATATTTATGTTCTTTATGAGTCAAATAGTGTTTATTTGCATTCGCTTTTTTTAAAGTATTTAAAACTGTATTGCACAACAAACACATCATTTTATCTTTCTCAGCAGTAAAGAAAAAATCTAACTCCCATTCTACATTAAATGTTCTGTTTTCATCACCTAATTTTCTTCTCTTACTATTTGACATGATGGATAAAAAAACGAATATCAAATAATATCTTTAACAAAGTGTATACTTTCTAGAAATACAATAAAACCGTGTAACTGTTATAAGCACTCACTGTTAACTACAGTTTGCTGAAGATCGCAACAGGGAAGCGTTGAGAGATGCGAGTCAGAGAAGCCAAAGCAAGGTGTGACACTCAAATGGGAGATCTGAAACCGAGTTTTGTTTACTTCTTAGACAAGGTAGTTGGCGCTGCTAGCGCTTTTTAAACAGTTTTTTAAAAAATTAACATTTTTTAAAAAACTGTTTAAAAAATTAACATTGAGTGTCCAAGTCTGAAACGGATGGTCTGTGGGCCAGAGCCTCGCTCATGCGTGTTAGAGTCCGTTTCAGACTAGTATTCTGACGTCATGTTACAATATGACTGTCTTTGGCGGGATTTTTCGCGCAACTGTCATGGCGTTGATGTACAATAGTTGTTTGAAACGAACTCTACCATTTTGTACTAGGTGGCAAAGGGCCGCACAAGAACCTCGCGGAGGCCGCAGGTTCCCCACCTAGGACATATAGTTTGTCTTGGAGATCATTTGGGCTTGATACACCCCCTCGCTACGCCCCCTAGGACTTAGCGCCTGGAGCGGCTGCTCCTTTCGCCCTATGGTAGGGCCGGCTCTGCTAAGAAAGCCTTTTTAGCCAGTCCATGGATTCGTTCAGGTCCACAATGGCGGCCGGGTGATGATGGGCGGGATTCGATCCCGTTTTATATAATAATGAATTTGTTTTATATAATAATAAATAATGTTTTATATAATAATGAATCCAATTTAAAAAGAAGCTTGCATATTATATGTATTGTATAAAAGTGAATAGATTTAGCAAAAAAATTCTACTTTATGCAGTCTGGCACGCAGCGGTAAAACGCAAGTCAAGTAATGGAAACTCTTAACTCGATATTTAATATATATATATATATATATAGTTTAAATACGCATGAGTGTCGGCCGTCCTGTTTATTTCGTAGCATAAACCGACGTAATTACACAAATTTCGCAATAATAATAAAGACGAAAGATCGAACTGGCAACGTTCGACGGTTGCCTGCCATTTTCTGCAAGGAAGGACGAGTCTGGACAAGCACGTACTCGATCAAAATGGTAGAGCCAATTAACTTAATGCCCAACATAAAGTTGGAAGTGGAATCGGACGACGAATTTCAGGTGCCATATTAACTTAACGCTATTTTCTACCTAATTAAAAGAAATTATTTTGATTATAATTAAATATTATTATTATTATAAACTCAGGTTATTTTTTTAGGTGGTTACTTAACTAAGTTTGCCGTAGTTCTTTATTTCCACTTTTGTGTCAATTACTAATAAATTAGAATTAAATGTCGTAATTAATTCGAATTTTAGATAATTTTTCCCACCGTGTATTTAGGTCACGTGACGGCCATGTTGCCACGTAACAGTAATTTTTTGAATCGATTGATCTTACCGAAGTATTGCGAGCAAGATGGGGAGTTTTGAGTTCGTTTCGACGTAGTAAATGTCGATTTATAGCATAAATATAGTCTCCATGATGTAAACTTGTTCGATTCTTTCTGTTTCTGCTTAATTTAATAGCCAATGTAACGAAATAGAATCTGTGTACAGCATATGGGCTAAATTGTTAACAGTACAAACCCTGTTGAATCTCCCTAGTAATAATTTGGTATAATAATAAACACTTTAAAAGGTTTCCAAACTTTATATCGAAGTTCGCAATGTACAAAAATAGTTTGACATTGTGTAATTAGCATAACAATACGTTTTAAACCAGCTGTTATAACAATTAGGTAAATTCTTCTTTTTAAAAATGAAGAATAATTGTCCAAAAGTACTTGATAAACTGCTATTTGGCGTAAATTTGTGAATTCTAATAAAAGATTTTCAGGTTTATTAAGCATTCTTTCTAATTTATAAGTTCAAATGCTGTCTGCGATGATCAACTTAATCGGATATAAATCAAGCATTTATAATTGTGAGAAAAGAATATTTTTAGAGATTTAAGATTAGATTTCTGTTGTTTTGGGAGTTTATTGGTTTGTATTAATGTGACAGTTTTTAGTATGTTTAATTAATTTATAGAAATAGAAATAATTGATTTTGCCATTCATTAAATGATGATTTGGATGAATGAAGATCTTGCATGCCCCACAATCTTGAAGCAGTAACGTAGACTAGTTCTGCTCATTTTGAGTGCTGATTGATAAAAGCTCTACTATTAAATACAATGATTTATTAATGTAGAATGCATTAAGTGTATTAATTGTAATTTTACATTGCCTGGATTAATCAAAAAGCATATCATCTGAAAAGAATTGAGGTTCGTCAGTTTTATAATTCACAAATCTAACGGACTTCCACTGTTTATCAACGGTTGCTATTGACTAGTGGTAATTTGAATTACAAAAAAAAAGGTGGCTATGTGCCATTATAAAAATATAAGCTGCATGGCCCCTCTCATTTCTTTTCTGTTTCATTATATTAGAAGGATGTAAGGAGTGACTGTGATTAACTGAGAGCCTGTTGGAATGCTTCAGTTGAGAATTACAGGTATTTGTTTCAAGTCCTGGTCCTTGTCTAATATATGGTTAAAGACTGACTTAACTGTAATCTTGCCAACTCCCAAAGAGTTGTTTCTGGGGAGTTTTCATTTCAGGAGTAAAAATTTTCAGAGATTGGTGCAATTTGTGATAATATGAAAATGGTGTAGTGTATTCTTTAATCTGTTTTAATAACTCCAAAACTTGATAGACAAGACACTCTATCAAGTTTTGGAGTTATTAAAACAGTCAAGGAAGAATAGGTGGTCAATTCAGGAGTCTGAGGAAAATTAAAGCTTTTTGCCAAATTTCTGGAGTCTCCCATTGAGTCTGGGAAAGTCGGCAGTCCTATATTAATAATTATAGTTTTGTTAGATTATGATGTATCCAAAATTAATTCATACTCTGTAAATAAGATAAGAATAACTGTTTTATATATTTCTTCATATTTAAAAAAAAATAGTGAAATCAGGAGAAGTGAATTAGAAAATTGATCTGATTGTATTTTGTCTTAAACAGTATTATTCTATAGATTCTTATTTACGTTGAAAAGAATTAGAATAACTTCAAATTAACTTACAATTAATAGATAAGTATCAAAAAGATGGTGATATAAAACATTTATTAAAAATTGGATTTAAAATTTATTTAATTAAAATATAATAGTTTCTGTAGTCCGTCACTCGCCAGTTTGACATGACCGGTAATCTGATACTCTGCTGCAAAGTGATGCGTATGAAGTTTTTGTTAGTAATTGATGTATGCGACAGAGAGGTTGATGTTCATTGCACATGCTGTCAGCAAAGCAGTCACAGTCACGATTAATATAATAGATTAACCTAACAACCAAATGTATTTTTTACCGTACAGTATGTACATACAAAATCCAATAATCTGACACCTGCCCGTTCAATATATGTATATATTGAATAATGAGGTTTAATATGAGACTCTACTGTAATTACAAAATTATTATTGTTATAGTTTTAACAGGTTATGTTATTGGTTATTAATTAGCTATTTCTGAACAATTAAAATTTGTAAAATGTTTATTAAGTTTATTTTAGACACAGGTCCAAAATTAGGATTTTTTAAAATATAATAAAGAAAACCTAAAACAAAAAATTTTTAATGAAAATTGCTGATTGTTCCTAAATAATTACAGTTTAATATTTTTTATAATATACAGTTTTAGCTTAAAAACAAGCTTTAAAAACAAAAACTAAAAATCTAAAATTGATTTTTGTTTTTTCCCCTTATCTGCCTTTTATTAGAGACAAAGAACTTACACCAAAGATACTCAGAACAGAAAAACAATCATTTATTTTTCAAAAAAAAACAAGCTATGCATTTCGGATGAATTTGTTACAAATTTTAAAGCTTGTTTTTAAGCTAAAACCAAAGAACTTAGTTGGAAGTAAGAGTTTGTTACATATAACTGTAAAAACAGTGATTATATATATGGTAAAAGCCAAAGAAAGGCTATTGAGAAAAATGTTTAAATAATCATCAATTTTAGCTTTAATCATCCTTTGTTTGTACAAAGGATGATTAGAGCTAATGATTGAATGATAGATGATGAAATGCTAGATATTACAGTCAATGACAACCTTCAGTTGTGTTTACTGATAATCGTTAACTTTAGTTGATCTAAGACCAATTACTTGATATTAGAGTGGTATTTTTCTGTTGCCGTCAAATGTGTACATGAAATTTAACTATAGTCTCTTGCTGTATATACAGAAATTGTCAAATAGTACATTAGACAAACTCAGGTTATTTTTTTAGGTGGTTACTTAACTAAGTTTGCCGTAGTTCTTTATTTCCACTTTTGTGTCAATTACTAATAAATTAGAATTAAATGTCGTAATTAATTCGAATTTTAGATAATTTTTCNTAAAACGCAAGTCAAGTAATGGAAACTCTTAACTCGATATTTAATATATATATATATATATATAGTTTAAATACGCATGAGTGTCGGCCGTCCTGTTTATTTCGTAGCATAAACCGACGTAATTACACAAATTTCGCAATAATAATAAAGACGAAAGATCGAACTGGCAACGTTCGACGGTTGCCTGCCATTTTCTGCAAGGAAGGACGAGTCTGGACAAGCACGTACTCGATCAAAATGGTAGAGCCAATTAACTTAATGCCCAACATAAAGTTGGAAGTGGAATCGGACGACGAATTTCAGGTGCCATATTAACTTAACGCTATTTTCTACCTAATTAAAAGAAATTATTTTGATTATAATTAAATATTATTATTATTATAAACTCGGGTTATTTTTTTTAGGTGGTTACTTAACTAAGTTTGCCGTAGTTCTTTATTTCCACTTTTGTGTCAATTACTAATAAATTAGAATTAAATGTCGTAATTAATTCGAATTTTAGATAATTTTTCCCACCGTGTATTTAGGTCACGTGACGGCCATGTTGCCACGTAACAGTAATTTTTTGAATCGATTGATCTTACCGAAGTATTGCGAGCAAGATGGGGAGTTTTGAGTTCGTTTCGACGTAGTAAATGTCGATTTATAGCATAAATATAGTCTCCATGATGTAAACTTGTTCGATTCTTTCTGTTTCTGCTTAATTTAATAGCCAATGTAACGAAATAGAATCTGTGTACAGCATATGGGCTAAATTGTTAACAGTACAAACCCTGTTGAATCTCCCTAGTAATAATTTGGTATAATAATAAACACTTTAAAAGGTTTCCAAACTTTATATCGAAGTTCGCAATGTACAAAAATAGTTTGACATTGTGTAATTAGCATAACAATACGTTTTAAACCAGCTGTTATAACAATTAGGTAAATTCTTCTTTTTAAAAATGAAGAATAATTGTCCAAAAGTACTTGATAAACTGCTATTTGGCGTAAATTTGTGAATTCTAATAAAAGATTTTCAGGTTTATTAAGCATTCTTTCTAATTTATAAGTTCAAATGCTGTCTGCGATGATCAACTTAATCGGATATAAATCAAGCATTTATAATTGTGAGAAAAGAATATTTTTAGAGATTTAAGATTAGATTTCTGTTGTTTTGGGAGTTTATTGGTTTGTATTAATGTGACAGTTTTTAGTATGTTTAATTAATTTATAGAAATAGAAATAATTGATTTTGCCATTCATTAAATGATGATTTGGATGAATGAAGATCTTGCATGCCCCACAATCTTGAAGCAGTAACGTAGACTAGTTCTGCTCATTTTGAGTGCTGATTGATAAAAGCTCTACTATTAAATACAATGATTTATTAATGTAGAATGCATTAAGTGTATTAATTGTAATTTTACATTGCCTGGATTAATCAAAAAGCATATCATCTGAAAAGAATTGAGGTTCGTCAGTTTTATAATTCACAAATCTAACGGACTTCCACTGTTTATCAACGGTTGCTATTGACTAGTGGTAATTTGAATTACAAAAAAAAAGGTGGCTATGTGCCATTATAAAAATATAAGCTGCATGGCCCCTCTCATTTCTTTTCTGTTTCATTATATTAGAAGGATGTAAGGAGTGACTGTGATTAACTGAGAGCCTGTTGGAATGCTTCAGTTGAGAATTACAGGTATTTGTTTCAAGTCCTGGTCCTTGTCTAATATATGGTTAAAGACTGACTTAACTGTAATCTTGCCAACTCCCAAAGAGTTGTTTCTGGGGAGTTTTCATTTCAGGAGTAAAAATTTTCAGAGATTGGTGCAATTTGTGATAATATGAAAATGGTGTAGTGTATTCTTTAATCTGTTTTAATAACTCCAAAACTTGATAGACAAGACACTCTATCAAGTTTTGGAGTTATTAAAACAGTCAAGGAAGAATAGGTGGTCAATTCAGGAGTCTGAGGAAAATTAAAGCTTTTTGCCAAATTTCTGGAGTCTCCCATTGAGTCTGGGAAAGTCGGCAGTCCTATATTAATAATTATAGTTTTGTTAGATTATGATGTATCCAAAATTAATTCATACTCTGTAAATAAGATAAGAATAACTGTTTTATATATTTCTTCATATTTAAAAAAAAATAGTGAAATCAGGAGAAGTGAATTAGAAAATTGATCTGATTGTATTTTGTCTTAAACAGTATTATTCTATAGATTCTTATTTACGTTGAAAAGAATTAGAATAACTTCAAATTAACTTACAATTAATAGATAAGTATCAAAAAGATGGTGATATAAAACATTTATTAAAAATTGGATTTAAAATTTATTTAATTAAAATATAATAGTTTCTGTAGTCCGTCACTCGCCAGTTTGACATGACCGGTAATCTGATACTCTGCTGCAAAGTGATGCGTATGAAGTTTTTGTTAGTAATTGATGTATGCGACAGAGAGGTTGATGTTCATTGCACATGCTGTCAGCAAAGCAGTCACAGTCACGATTAATATAATAGATTAACCTAACAACCAAATGTATTTTTTACCGTACAGTATGTACATACAAAATCCAATAATCTGACACCTGCCCGTTCAATATATGTATATATTGAATAATGAGGTTTAATATGAGACTCTACTGTAATTACAAAATTATTATTGTTATAGTTTTAACAGGTTATGTTATTGGTTATTAATTAGCTATTTCTGAACAATTAAAATTTGTAAAATGTTTATTAAGTTTATTTTAGACACAGGTCCAAAATTAGGATTTTTTAAAATATAATAAAGAAAACCTAAAACAAAAAATTTTTAATGAAAATTGCTGATTGTTCCTAAATAATTACAGTTTAATATTTTTTATAATATACAGTTTTAGCTTAAAAACAAGCTTTAAAAACAAAAACTAAAAATCTAAAATTGATTTTTGTTTTTTCCCCTTATCTGCCTTTTATTAGAGACAAAGAACTTACACCAAAGATACTCAGAACAGAAAAACAATCATTTATTTTTCAAAAAAAAACAAGCTATGCATTTCGGATGAATTTGTTACAAATTTTAAAGCTTGTTTTTAAGCTAAAACCAAAGAACTTAGTTGGAAGTAAGAGTTTGTTACATATAACTGTAAAAACAGTGATTATATATATGGTAAAAGCCAAAGAAAGGCTATTGAGAAAAATGTTTAAATAATCATCAATTTTAGCTTTAATCATCCTTTGTTTGTACAAAGGATGATTAGAGCTAATGATTGAATGATAGATGATGAAATGCTAGATATTACAGTCAATGACAACCTTCAGTTGTGTTTACTGATAATCGTTAACTTTAGTTGATCTAGGACCAATTACTTGATATTAGAGTGGTATTTTTCTGTTGCCGTCAAATGTGTACATGAAATTTAACTATAGTCTCTTGCTGTATATACAGAAATTGTCAAATAGTACATTAGACAAATTAAAACTTTTTTGTTATTTTTAATTAAATTTAAACAGAAAAATATTATTTTTTGTCATTAAAAATATTTTGTTCTAATTTAAAACTAATTAATTATTTATTTTTTTTATTAATGTTTACTTGTGTGAGATTATTACATTTGAAAAACAATCATATTACAAAAGTACTCATAATAAATTTATTAATTAGTGAGGTTGCGACTGATGTTTTCAACACGAAAACATGGACATTGGAAACTTCGGCCACAATCTCGCTATTATATTTAAAATTTATGGTAATCATTACCAATAATTTGTAGAAGTATTTTTAGAGTTTACATTATAACAGAATTACATTAAAGAATTGTTAACTTGTATAAATTACTAAAATAATTATAATACATGCACTCTCACTCACATTCCATAAATATTAGTAAATAGAACTGAATGCATTCAAAATTAACTATGGAAAATCAGTTATTGCTTGAAAAGTATACAGAAAAATCTAATAATATCTTGGTTATCAGCTTTTAGAAAAGCTTATTTGCAGGAATAATGATTTTTATTTATGATTATTTAAAACAGAATTATAAAATGTCAACAGTTTTTCAACTTCTAACTGGACAATTTACTACATAAAAGCTGACAAATTAGTCCAGCAGTTGTCAAAATTATCACCTTTTTAAAGTTTTCTACTCTGAAGGTCTTCATCAGGAAATTTGAATAATGGAATGCTTGTTTAATGTTTGTTTGAATTTAATACATGTTTTAAATTCTGCTGTCACGTGCACATTATGCAATGCATTGATATGCATTTATAAGGTGGTGTCAAAACATGCTTGCCATGCTTCAAAATGGTTCTTTCTTCCTTGTTAATGCAGTTCGCTTCCCTGGTTGCCTTGAAAATTTCAAGGGCCTCCATCTCTGATATGTTCCCATGTATGGGTGTTTTTAATGTGGAGGCTTTTCCCAGATTGTCCCTCTGTTTAACATTTGTTGGAATAGCAGAACAATTCGTTCTTATAAAATGTCAGTATGAGAAAAAATATTTCTATTCTTTTTTCGTCATTTAGTCAAAAAAGATTTATTTCCTTTTTGTGAAATTTACTGCACTTTATTCATTTAATTACTTTTTAAGTTAACAGAAGCTTATTTGTTCTTTTATTTGAAAAATACGTGCAAAAAATTATGATAGTTTATATTGCAAACAGTATGTTTGGGAATTATCAGAAAATGGTATTCTGTTATTTGTTGCTACTTATATCTAGGGATTGGTGAAGTAGAGAAAAGCAGGTTGACAGATTGTTTAAACTGGAACAAATGAATTTAGTTGACCCAGCCAGAGGCTGGAAACAACTGCAAATGATATGATGACATGCATATTTATAAATAAATAAACTAATTTTGTTGAACAGCCAATCGTATCTTAAATAAGCATCTAGGTAGCATTAAGAGAAAAAGTGACCTGGACAATTGGCACTTGCTGCAAATTTCTGTTTTTGTGCACTTGTCAGTTTGACTTTTGAAATGTGTCTTTTGTTTGTGTTGTGTTAATCACTGAAAAGGAAGTTAAATATTAAAATATGAGATGATCATCTTTTAAAGTTGATAGACAACAACAAATTATATTTTTATATACCCTCCTCAAAAGACCCCTCCTCCCCTCAAATGAGAGGAGGAGTAGAGAAGTTTTCCCCAGACTCAAGAAAACTTAGTGGCCCCTATAAGATTGATGTTATGTTTATTAACAGAAATTAAAATCTTTACGATTTGTTTTTATTAATAAAGAACATTCTACATATTTTTTGTTAAAAAAACAAAAAGCTAAAGGGACCTAATTCTGGCAGTGAAAGCTATTTCATTTTTAGAGTTGTAGTTTTTAGTTAAGTACTTACATAGTCAACTTACATCTTAATATAATAAATATTTTAAACTTTTTATTATTAAATATATTCAAATTAATCGATTGAATAGCTTAAATAAAGTAGTTTCTCAATTTAAAAATGTTATGCTAATTGTGAAATTTTTTACTTTCAGGAATTGTTTTTCATTTGAAATATAAAATATGTATTTATTTCAGAATGAAAATATTAATGACATCGAAAATGCAAGAATGCCGTTACCCGAAGTCACCACTCTTAGTTCGTTCAATGTATGTATGCATTTATAACATGCTGAAAAAATAATAAACTTATATTTAATATTCTGTTTTCTCAATGAACTCTGCCATTTCAATTTTGAATTTTAAATAACAACAACAGAAAGAAACTGAGGGAAGTAAATAAAACAAATAATTAAACCTTTTGTATCCAACAATAATTGTTAAAATAGAAGAAATGCTTTGGAAGAAGTCAAACATTTAAATTGAAAGAGTGCATGCAAAATTTAAAAATTGACCAATACTGTTAGGTTTGAGAAAGAAAGTTGCATGTACAGTATGTGAAGAAAATACTACAGAAAAAATAAAGTTGAAATAATAGGAACTATATGCATAGACAGAATTTAAATTTAAAAAATTTAATTACAAAAATACAAGCATGTACAGTAGTAAATTATTTAAACAACACTCCACACATTTGAAAGTAGATCTATATTAAAGATTTTTAATACTTAGCCAATACTGGATTATAATATGTTAATGATAGTTTTTACATTACTGTGGCTTTGAGTATGTTTATATCATTATTATTACCATATTTCTGCACAAATAAGAACATGCTTTTATTTGTGAAAATTGGCTTTGTATTTTTAAAACACACATCCTGCTTAGCTTATAAGACCATACCTCACATATAAGAATGTGTTTGTTTTGTCAGCTTGTTTGATGCTCTTTGGATATACAATAAAATTTTTATTGTACGTGGTCTGTTCAAAAAGTATCGGACCTTTTTTTTTTCCGCGTAAACCAATGATGGCCGAGAGGCCTCCTTCGGTGGAGTTGTGGAGGGGACAGTCATAGACAGCCCTGAATTTTTTCCCGCCTGCAGGAAACGTCAGTCGTTGGCAATCGGCCTATGAGTGAGGTCATGTAGTGCGCTCTCGTCGGATTCCACTAAGCTGGAAAATGACTGAACAACGTGAGTAGCGGTATTACATCAAATTTTGCCAAAAACCTTGGCGATACCCGAGCGTAAACCATTTGCAAGATTCAGCAGGCTTTCGGGGACGATCCTTGAGGCCAAAAAAAGTGCGGCAGGTCCGCAGCAATATCAAAGGTCATGTTGACAGTTTTTTCGACTCTCATGGGGTGATGTGTCGTGAGTACGCACCACAAGGCCAAACTATCGCAAAGGAGTACTACCAGGAGGTCCTTCGTCGTCTTTCCAATACAGTGCGACGCAAACGACCGGATTTGTGGTTGATCAAAACTTGACAGCTCCATCGTGATAATGCATCCGCCCATTCTGCACATCTGATTCGGGCTTTCGTCGCCAAACACAATACTCCTGTGGTTCGTCACGCTCTGTACTCTCCCCATGTGGCTCCGTGTGACTTTTGGCTATTTCCCAAGCTGAAAATGCTGCTAAAAGGAACCTGAATTTAGTCGAGAGAAGACATCGTGCGGAATCCGACGGACCGGCTGATGGCCATTCCAAAAGATGCGTTCCAGCAGTGTTTCCAGCAATGGCAGGAACGCTGGGAGAAGTGTATACATTACCTAGGAGACTACTTTGAATGGGATTAGGGTTTTGTACCTCAAAGTCAATAAATTTATTTTTGCCGACCAAAGGTCCGATACTTTTTGAACACACCACGTATATTCTTGTCATTCTTCTGTAAATTCTTAAAATGTACACTTCATATAAAGTGTACATGCATTTGTGTGCTTTAAGATATTTTTTTCCCCTCTTGAAATGTGTACCATTTAATTTTTTAACACTGACATTTGCATGTTATTTCAATAGATTTTGAAAAGTCTTTATAACTGATTTCAAAGGCATCTTAAATTTCATTTACTTTTTGAACTAACAAAAGTTATTTCTTCAAATTTTGATAATTTTCAAATTTGGTATTTGTTTACATTTCATTTATTTGATTTAAATTTTTTATGATTTTTAGATTCCCACTTCATCTCATCGAAACATACTACCCAAAAGTAATGAGACGGTAGCATCGCCCCATATATCTCATGGAAATATTCCTGCAAAGTAAGCATTTAATTATTATTTGTTACTAGCAGATGAACCTAGCATTGCTTGAGCAAAAAGTAACAATAGCAAAAATTGAGATTATTAGATTATAGCCAATCTTACAATCTTGGGTGCAAGAATTTGGTTCACCCTCTTCTGAGACTAATTAGAGACTTTTTAGATGGGTCTGAAAACATGTTCGATTTCTTGCAAAAAACCACATTTAAAATGGTACAGTAAAATCTTAATTCAGGATAATTCTTTACCCTCTCCCTCTCCTCTGTAGGGTGGGATTTTTCAAAAATCCTTCTTAATGTGCATTCTTGTGGCATACCCTACTTAATCACAGTCAAAAATACAAAAACTGCATCTGAAATAGTACAATAGAAGCTAAGTTCTTTAATTAACTACTAGACTACTACTAATTACTTACTCACTACTTTACTAACACTAATAATTAAATTACTTATAAATAACTACAGACTGATATGTAGAGCCTATATAAGAAAACTGGTAAGACCGATAGCTACTTAGCCACTGATTATCCATTCTTACATTATTATAATATAATATATTATCAATAATATAAATTAATTTGTAGAATTATTTTTCCTATTATTTAACTTAAAGATTGCATTATAATTATAATTTAACTAAACATTTAAAGTTAATTATCTCTATCTCAAGTGTTAAACTAAACCAAAGTTACTACCTAAATGTGTAAGAAGTTTTACTGATTTATAGTGACCAGTCTAAATAATAAAAGTTTCTTAAGTACAGCTGTCCCTTGATAATCCAACAAGTATGGGACCAAAGGGGTGTTGGATTACCAAAAGTGTCCGGATTACCGAAAGTGATTACATATTTGGCATTGTTTTGCTAGCAGTAGCCTACAATATTCCCTATTCCAACTGTTCGAACAGAACTGCTTGCGGAAAACACACGAAATGTGTGTCGTCGTATAAGAATTTGGTGGGGAGATTCACGTCGCGACATGCTTCTGTGCAAGCAGACACGTAACGGGGACGGGTACCTTGACAGGAGGTGCATCGGACTACTGAGCATGTATCAGATACAAAACGTTGGACTATCAAGGGACAGCTGTATTTAAAAAATAATGTTTTATTTCTTTCAAAAAAACCATAAATTTTAAAAATAAATTTTAATTTAAAAATGGATAGATAGATAACACGTTATTGCACCAAAAATACATCTGTGCTGGATCCAGCTGGATTGAAAACACTGCTGGATTGCAATCCCTAGTCTAGATCTCATTTCTGTAATTAAGCCTAGAGCTTACTTATGGAAAAAATATCTAGTAATGGTATTTTTGTTGAATGTAAAAAATTTAATCAATTATAAATGATTTTTACCTAATTTTTGCAAATTTTATTGATTTTCTGTCTGAAAATTTTTGTGTATTTATTAATTAAATTTTTACTTTTATTTTCAGTAACGATTGGGCTGGGGAGTATGGATTCAATATTTCATTTGCACCTCATGAAAAAAATACAAGATGCACAAATTGGACAGTATGTTTCATTACATAACAATTTTATTATTGATGATAAATAAATACATTGTAAATATTTTTTCATTTCAGTATTCCGACGTTAAAAACAAATTGTACGTGAACATAGCAGTGCCTTGTCCAATAAGATTTCATGTTTTAAAGACACCTCCTGAAGGCTCTGTTATTAGAGCATTACCCATTTTTTCCAAACCGGAACATATTATGGATGTGGTTAAAAGATGTCTAAATCATTCTCTTCCAACTGATCCATTAAATGAGGGTAATTGTTTTAATTTTTCTAATGTATAAAAATATATCATATAATTTTCTTTTTCACATCAAATTATTATAAATATATAATGATTGTAACTCAAGTATAAAATAAGATATCATCATTATCACAATACATGGAAAGATCCTACGGTCATTCAGAAGTATGAATGAGAAGTCACTGGGATGCAATTTTCAAATTGCAGACCTATAAGTGACCACTAGTGTCTGTCTGTCCATTCCTGAGAATGGAGTTAGATAGATGAAAGTCGAAACCAGTTGTAGAAAGCTTAAGGGTAGGAGGTCCCAATTAATTATATATGAACTTCTGATCCAGACTGGAAGTCATATTATTTCAATTCAAAAATATCTCTGACCTGTCACCTAACTCTTGGAGTGAGTTAGGGCATGACTCTGTTGTTAACAAGAAAAGTATGATGTATAGAGGCATGATGATACTAAAATTGAAAGCATATATTTTAAATTAAATAAATTAAAAATTGCAGCCTGGCATTATGACATCACAGTAAATAATTGCTCATTTCTCATTCAATCATATCATAATTACTGTGTTTTTATGCATATGCATGTAATCTGTATTTAAAAAGCTATTTTAAAGGAGTATGGGCTATGCAAATTATTTTACTTTCATTGTAGCAATTTTCTCCAGGTTATATGAATTATGAGTTGTAACCCATATACAGAGTGTTTCAGAATGACATTTTAAAAATTTGGGGGATTGTAGAAGATGAAATTTTGAACGTTTTGATATAAGGAATCTATAGCCGGAAATTTGAACTAAAGTGTCTACAGCGGTAGGAAATGCTTGACCACTCTTCACTTTGGTAGCTACCCTTTGGTCCATTGACATCATGTTATTGCTGTGGATGGAAGACTGTAAACATACAACTACAGTGGTCTAACTGAGCCTGTGTACAGGACGTTGTGTACTTAGTGCCTGTCGTCCTTCAGGTCACCCATTGCATCCACTGGCACTATGCTGTAAACACACAGCTAGTCAACGTGAGTCCCTTGTGTTCATAACACCTATAGGAACAGTTTATAAGCTTAGAGTGCATCCTTACAGCATTTAATACCATCAGAGGGGAGTGTGGCATCTTACAGAGAATAGGACAAAACATGATTTGTCGTTGCACATTATGTAACAAAGTTGGTGGTCGGCACATTGAACATTTACTCTGAAGTAGTGCAGCCACTGATTCGATGTACAGTTTGATTGTACTCTACTGTTTTGTCAATAAAACTTGTCATAAATACTGTATTCTGCTGTTTCATTCAGCATACTGACTGCATAGAACGTGCAAAGTGCTGTAGAAACTTTATATCTTATTTCCGGCTATAGATTCCTTATATCAAAACGTTCAAAATTTCATCCTCTACAATCCCCAAATTTTTAAAATGTCATTCTGATACACCCTGTATATACCTAGCTGTGGGTTGTATATGTTACAGTCAAAACCCGTTTTTAGTTATAACGCGTTTTAACTAGTTGAAACTAGTTTATACTGAATGTCTTTGTTAAAACCCGTTTTGTCTAGTCGAAACTAGTTTATACTGAATGTCTTTGTTAAAACCCGTTTTGTCTAGTTAAAACTAGTTTTAACTCAAATTCATTTTTGACTAGCAGTAAATTCTAGTTTTAACTAGACAAAACGGGTTTTAACAAAGACATCCAGTATAAACTAGTTTTAACTAGTTAAAACGCATCCTAACTAAAAACTGGTTTGACTGCAACGCATAGAGTGATTCGGGGTAAGATGGTAAGCGGGGGAAGATGCCTAATTTTTGATATTTTCAAACGGTGACGTCACATATTGTCATGTATTTGTATGATGAATCGTTGGGCCAATATTGAGTGCGGAAAGCTGTAGTTGGCTACCGTTACTTCATTTTCTACATCCGAGAAGAATAAAAGCTAGATAAGAACGAAGTTTTTGTTGTGAAATGTTTCTAGAATAATTTTAAACTAAAAGTTAAAATGGAATTTATTAAAAATTGCTAAAAACAATTAATGTGTGATGTAGTTAAGGTTCTAAAGTTTCCATTGTCAGCTACCGCCGATCCCGATCGGACATGCTGGAGCACGTGACTCTACTAGGCATCTTACCCCAACAAATGGAAAATATGCCACATTTTTCTTGGGGTAACGTGCCTATTTTTTGTTAATTGATTTCCAATATGCCTATTTTTAATAAACTTTTGTTTTCTCGTTTTATTGCAGGATATGCATAGAAATTATATAAGGACTTCTCAAAAAAGTTTTTGGACTGAAAAAAGCTTTCAGCTAGCTATAGAACACGTTAGAACGGGCGGAAACTTAACAATACTTATACTGTGCTGTTATACTTACTATGAAGTACTTTGTACTACATATGCAATAAATTAAATTTGGTTAAGAAATTCAAAAATTAATTTTAAGCAATTATATTTGTTATCTTACCCTAATGGCATTTGGCATCTCACCCAGATACTTGGGGTGAGATGCTTAAAATGCCAGACAGTGAAAAAGTCGTCATTGCAAACACAGTATAGAATTTTTTAAAATAAACTCCAAACTTTTATTTGAAAGACATACTCCAGAATATGATATTTTCATTAGAGGGCTCCTAAACTCAAATTAGCGCTGTAATTTTCTTCATAAGCAAAATGTTAGGCATCTTCCGCCGAATCACTATACATAACTTTATTTCCCCCAAACATATTTATGTAGCTAAAATTAGTTTTAACTAATGTTAAAAGTTAAAACTAGTTTTATCTAAAGTCAAAACATGTACAGCAGTAAATTAACTAGACAAAACCGGTTTTGTCTAGTTAAAACTAGAATTTACTGTTAGTCAAAAATGAATTTGAGTTAAAACTAGTTTTAACTAGACAAAACGGGTTTTAACAAAGACATTCAGTATAAACTAGTTTCAACTAGTTAAAACGCGTTCTAACTAAAAACGGGTTTTGACTGTAACATATATATCATAAAAATCTTATAAAGTGTTCATAAATTATCAAATCAATTCTTTAGTAACTAACAGTTCGAAATAATAATCCAGAATAAATGTTCCCATCTCAGTTTTTCTCTTGTAGTATTAAAAAATTAGAACAATTGGATAGCAAGGATTATAATGCAAGAAAATCGGCAAAAACAAATAACAGTTAAATCTATAGTAATATTGTAATCTATTATAAAACATTTTAGTTTAATTACTATTCAAATTAGTAAAACATTCAAATATGACAGTTTTCTACATACCGTATTTTATGGACTATAAGATGCACCTTAATTTTTAAGCAATTTTTTTAAAAAAATAACATTTTTACCACCTAAATTCAATCCTTTTATACAGATTGAAGCAAACGCTGATCCACCAATCGAAACTTAGTAGCGCTATCAGACGTCTGCTGATCATATGATGATTGCTGGCCAATCTGCGGTCATGTATTCAGAACCACTGATTGTCTCATGATCTGAGTTTCTATGGCAACAACCATTGCTCATTTGAAAAGAGAAAAAGCACAGGAATCGTACGTCCAGACGATTCTATCCGGACACCCCCCCAACTCATGTTCATCGCATCGGTGCACTGCTGCTGCTGGTTGAATTCAATGTTGCCAGATAGAGATAGGTTTTCCACGGCATCAAATATATGGCCATTTTTAAGACACTGGAATTTTAAATCAAACACTGGACATTTTTATATTAATTTTGAGTATAAGACGCACCTGAATTTTGGAGACAATTTTTTGAAGAAAAAAGTGCGTCTTATAGTCTGTAAAATACGGTATATGTGAATCCAAAATATTTGAGTTGCATTTATTAGCAATTCACAAGGAGAGAGCACAAGGATTGGGAAACTGATCTGAATGAAACTTAGCCAAATGATTGTCGTAATTAATTAGGTTACTATTATGCTATAATTAATAAGTAGAAACTAAGTAATTTGGAATTAGCATAATAATAGCCCAATTAATTACAGTGATCGTTTAACTTAGTATCAATACATCGGGCTTCAGGATATTGATTTGAATGAAATTTATTTCTATACTAGTGCTTTGCTAGTACTAAAACATAGGGAAGTGCTAGCATGTAATATGCAGTCAGTTTTGAAAAAACACCCTTGAAAACTAGGACAACAAATGTCTATCAGTCCTACACAGATATCTGGCCAAGTGATAGTTAAGCAGCTAATGCTGTTTTCTGCTATACTGCTAACCTGTTCAATTTCTGCTGATAGTTTTTACATACTTTTTAATGCAACAGTAAAGCATTTTTTTATTATTATAATTATTGATAATTTCAAATAATGAATAATAATCATTTCATATCACATAGATATACAGTAGTAGAGCTTAGAATAACATAAGAATTATTGACTAAATGTGAATGTACATTGTTGATTATTTAAATAAATGTAAATAAATATGGCTATTCATATTTATATAAAAAGAGGAAGGTGAAGAACTATTTTAGATTATTATTACTATTATTATTATTGGCTATTAGTTGTTTAAAACATGCAGATAAAAAAAATTAATCAGAAATAATGAGTTATGTGTAAATAATAATTTAAGTCTAAGAATTAAGAACTGCAAATAAGTTATTAGAAGAACTAACAGATGAGCCCGGTGATTTTCGGACAAAAAAAGAGAGTAATGATAGCGAAGATTAAGATTATTAGATTATAGCTAATCTTACCCATTTTCACTGGGTGCAAGAATTAGGTTCTCCTATTCCAAGGCTAGTTAGAGAATTTTTAGATGAGTCCATAAAGTATGTTTGATTTTCTGCAAAAATGCAAAATACCACATCAAAAATAGTACAGTAGAAGCCAAGTTCTTCAGAGCTATCCTTAACCTTTGACCTCTCCCCCCACGGGGAGAATTTCCAAAAATTTCTTTTTAGCGTGCATTCACATGGTATACCCTAACTGTGTACCAAATTTCAACTTTCAACTCCTAACCATTTCTGCTCTGTGCTTATTATTATGTTGGGTTTAGTGGGTTATACTCGGTTCACTCCAGTGGCTGTGTACTATGCTGAACCAGAGTCAAGGCTTAGCAACCAAAAACTAAAATTAAATAAGTGTGTCTGTGTCTGTATTCAGGAATTTCCTAACAATATGGCATGTATTCAGTATAGTGGCCTTCTGTGGTGTGATGTATGTATTTCTATTCAATTGTAATGTTTCCAGGCTTTTGTATAGTGTGTGTGGTATCATACCTGTACAGGAGAGAATGACAGGTACAATAAACACCCTATCCATCCTCCACAGATGCCTGATTTCCTGGGCGAGTTCTGTGTACTTGCTAATTTTTTTCAGTGAGTGTGTTTTGTATATTTTGAATGTTTGGAATGGATATGTCTATAATATATGTGATTTTATTGTGTTTGTCAATGAATGTGATGTCTGGTCTGTTGTGGTAAATTGTTTTGTGATTATGGCTCTGTCCTAGTATATTTTGTGCGTGTTGTTTTCCAATATTGTCTGTGGAATGTATTTGTAATTTGGTTTGTAGATGTGTAATAATTTGTTTGTTTATAAGCTTTTGGTGTATTATATTTGCTATTTGATTATGTCTGTGCCAAGAGCTTGCACCCAGATGTAATGTGTTGTATAGTTTATGGCATGATGTGACATTTTCTGTATTTATGTACCTGATCCTGCATGGTAATCATGAATCCTTTGGAATCCTTCCATCTCCCCAAAGAGGCATCCTCGATCTAACCAACTGTTTGACACAGTTTTGTCAACAAAATCCTGGGCCAGGTCATAAGAATGCCTACCATGGAGTGCCTTTCGAGCCCATGATTGCTTAATGGTGTCTATGCTTTTTATATGTTGTTTTGTATCCATATGATGTGAGTGTAAGTTTAATGGTGTGTTATTTGAGTCTGCTAGAGTTACTGCTTTATGTAATTGTGATGTTTCTTGTTTCCTGTAGAAAAACTCTTGCAGTGACTGTATTTGTTTGTAGTGAAGGTTAACTATGTCAATCAGGCCATGTCTGCCATCTTTACGTGGAAGGGTTAATCTTTCTGTGGCTGATTTAGGATGATGTTGTTTATGTTTAGTAAGCGTTGTTCTTGTTTTCCTTTAGAGTTGCTCAAGATCTGTGTGAGTCCAATGTATAACTCCAAAAGAGTATGTGAGTACTGGGATGACATATGTGTTTATTGTTTTAACTGTGTGTTTTGCATTTAACTGTGTTCTGAGGATAGCATTTAACCTACTTTGGTATTTTTTAATTAATCTTTGCTTTATTTGTGTATGTTCTGTATGGAGTTTGGCCTGTTGGAATCCTAAATACTTGTAGGACTTGCCCTCTTCCATAGATTGAATAACGTCCCCATTTCCAAGTGCAAAATCTTCTTTCTTCAGGATTCCTTTTTCTATGTGAAGTGTTTTGCATTTGTCTAAGCCAAACTCCATTTGTATGTCCTTGGTGTATGAATGTGTGATTTGTAAGAGTTGATGAAGTTGTTTTCGTGTGGATGCATAAAGTTTTATGTCATCCATGTACAGTACATGCGATGTGACAGTGTAAACTGTGTTGTTTTTTCATGTCTGATATTGTAGCCATATTGTGTATTGTTTAACATGTTGGATAATGGGTTCAAGGCTAGGCAGAACCAGAGAAGACTCAAGGAATCTCCTTGAAAAATTCCTCACCTAATATTTGGTTTGTTTGTATGGAATTGTTATGAACCCTGAGATGTAGTGTTGTTCTCCAGTGCTGCATAGTGTTTTGGAAGAATGCAATGAGTGATGGATGTATTTTGTACATGTGTAGAATATGTAGCAGCCAACTGTGTGGAATGCTATCGGAAGCTTTTCTGTAGTCTATATATGCCATGTGTATGTTTCTGTGTTGTTTGTGTGCTTGCCGTAGAATGACTGAATCTATGAGTAACTGTTCTTTGCATCCCGTGATTTCTACAGCAACCTTTTTGTTGTTCCATAAGAATATCATGTTCTTCAACATGTTTGCATATTTTGTTCGCAATACAGAATGTCAATAATTTATAGAATGTTGGGAGACATGTAATTGGTCTGTATTGTGTGGAGTCTGTGGTGGTGGTGTTTTTAGATTTCATGTAGGTGATGCCCTGAGTAAGAAATTTTGGCATGTCTTGTGGATTGATGATGATGTGTGTTAAGTGTTTAGCTAGTTCCTGGTGCAGTGATGTAAACTTTTTGTACCAGAAATTGTGAATGTTGTCTACACCAGGTGTCTTCCAGTTGTGTGTTCTGTTAAGAGCGTAGTGGATGTCATGTATGTTTATTTCAGCACAGGGTATAGTTGGTATGTTGTGCAAGTTTTTGTTCTCCTTCATTGTGTATGACAGCACTGGATGAAAGAGAAGACCAATATGTTGTGAGTTATTCTTCTATTGGTGTGTATCAGTGTTTGTTTTGTTATCAATTTGTCTGTAAAAGAGTTTTTCATTGTAAATAATTTATTTTGTTGTTTTTGTACTGTACATGGTTTGTATCGTTTTGAGTCTATGTGCTTTGGCTGCAAGTTTTTGTTTTAGTGTATCAATGTATTCTGTAATGTGTGTGTTTTGATTTTCTTGAAAATATTTTTGAGTTGTTTCTTTGAGTGTTATGTTGTTTTTAGTGTACTGTGCCAGCCTGCCTAATTGCTATCTAATATCATTTATTTGTGTTTCTGTTTCTTCTCTGCCAGGCAGGCTTGTGATAGAATTGTGTTTTCTGTGTATCTGTCTGTGATTGTATTTTCATTCCATGGTGTGTCACTACTGTTACTTTCCCAGCATAAACTAATGTATGAATATCTGAGAGTGTAGAACTTGAATGAATGTAGTATAATAGTAAGCGAGTGTTTACATAATTTAGTGTTTTTCCTACTTTCTTTGACGTGTTGATTTTTGGTATTTGTGGTCTTTGTGTGGTATCTGTGTCTGTATATTTAGTGAACATTTCTATGTTTATGTTGTCAAATTTACACTATTTGAATACTGGAACTTGTAACTAACCTATTCAGAACCTTTTTATTTCCAGTAAGGTACTATATTTAGATGCAAGAACAAACGTTTTCGAATCTCTATCGAGACCAGCTTTATGTTCGATGGTGTTCTAACTTTGGAATGCCCAGAGTTCAAATTTTAACTGTTATCAGTGGTGGATGAGGAAGTATCATTAGTGGTAGTAGTTGTGTGTGTGCTGTAATCAGTGCTTGTTGCTGTGTTATCCTGACAGGTTATGTGATCTTCATTAATGTTAAATGTTTCTGTCTGTTGATGTATTTGATCAGTAACCTGTTGTTTGTGGGATAAGGTTGTTCTGTATAATTGTTTTTTTTTTTATCAACAAGTGAGGTGAGGATATTGTGCGAATCTATGGTGTAGTTGTTGTCTGTACGCTGTCATGTTTGCTTTGAGTTTTGTGATGGTGTAGTAAGTATGGATAATAAACTCATTCATTTCTATTGTCCATTTCATCCATTGGCATGGTTTTCCAGCCTTTGTGGTCTGTGGGTGCATTGTCACAGAAACACAAGGTCTAGGAAGGTTCCTCACTTCTCTCGAGGGCATTGCAGTAGCCACTCTTGGGCCAGTGCTGCTTTCGTCACCGGTAACCAAGGGAGACTGTGGCCTATTTTTTGAATGTGAGCCTCTGCCTAACCCACGTACATGGACCTTGTTAACCTGGGTGACGTCCGAGCTGGTATCACACTTAGATCTGGTTACTATCATGATAAATATCTCCACAGATTGTGGATGTGGTCACTCTTAGCTTCATTTCTCCCCAGAGACCTTACTGGCATGGGTGTCCCTACCAGGAGCTTTTGCTCTAGCCTGCATTGCACTATGGATCAGTAAAATTACTGGGCTCTTCCACCACGACCAGGTGGTGACCATGGGAGAGTTATTATCATCATCATCATCATCATAATGAACCCATCTTGATTATATTATAAAATTAAATATTTAAATTTTAATAGAACAGAGCAATACTCATTCATAAAATTATTTTTCATGAAGTGTTTTAAGTCATATTGTATGATAAAGAAAATAAAATTATAGCTCTTATAACATATTTTTTGTAAATAATGTGTGCACAGTATAGAAAATGTTAAGAATTTATATTTAGATAATATGGTTACTCATGAATATTTAAAATGACATCATCATTATCATAATTTATTTAGGTCATCCAGCTCCTGATCATTTGATACGATGCGATGACGATTTCACTGATTATACACAGGATTTAGCCACAGGACGTTTGAGTGTAACTGTTCCTTATAAAAGTCCACAAGGTAAGTCAAATAGCAATTTTAACTAATAGTGATTATTTGCACATATTTTAATAATAATATATTCTATGGCCATCTTAACATAGATTAGTTCAGTAATATTATAAGGAAGATTCAAATAGTTTTCATTTCTGATGTTGTACTCCAATTGAACAATGTTCTGGACTACTACACATGTTTAGATTACGTGGTCTTGTGTTAGCTCAAAGTGGTATTGTTGTTAGCTGTAATAAGTCAAGTTTAAATACAATAGCAGTGATTCCAAATGTCAATGTATTTAATCACAGCATCCAAGTTTGACTACAGGGTATTTATCTGATGGTTTGCTGTTTCTAGAATTGAAACTGTTGGTCAGACTGCAATTAAAGAAAATTACATAAATACATATAGATAACCTCACACTCATAGTCCAAAAAGGGAGAGAAGTAGGCAAAAGTAGACTACAATACTACAAATCATCCATTCTGCAACTTTCTCCAAACCTTCCTGTCCAGACACACCACCTTTGCTTCAGACACACTTATGCCTCTTCTAGCAAAATCCTCATATTCTCTTTCTGACTCAACACCTTACATATACTCATCCATTTGTTCCAACCAAGATTTTCTCAGCCTTTCTTTACCACAGTTTCCATCCATCTTTTCCCATATACACTTTTCAATGCTCCTCCCTTTCATTCTCTCAATGTGGCCAAACAATTGTAGAGCTGATTTTGAACCACACTTTTTCATATCACATTCCTCCAACTTTTGTTCATTTCTCACAAAGTCTGTCCTCATTATACCACACACTCCTCTCAAATACCTTATTTCCCATGTGGTAATGCAAATCCTGTGACTCTTCTTTCATATCATAAGTTTTGCTACCATATGAGCACAGGCACCACAACACTTCCATACACAGCTATTTGTGTCTGTTTGGATATTTTATCTCTTGAAAATTTACTCATTGCACCCATGACGTGTGCTCCTGCATCCACTCTTCTGGTGATTTCATTAAAGCACGTTGACCTTGTAAATTGTATAGATTTTTGGCATAAAATGTAAGCCCTGATGTTACACACGTGCATTGTGTGTAATATGAAACACTTAACACATCTTCCTTGTAGTTCTTTAGTCATGTGATCATGTGACTTTCTGATGTTTTTTGATCCACAAAGAACATTTCATTAGAAATCATCAATTTTATCTATATTTAATTAGTATGAAAATGACTTTCACAAAAATTTGTTATTGTTAAATATCAATTTTAATTCATTAAATTTAGAAATTAAGCATAAAAAGTTAAGATGCTGAATGATTATTTTAATGAAGAACAATTTAATGAAATTTTGTTTATTTATTTACTTTTTTTAATTTTATTTTGTTACTTATATTTACAGTTGGCATGGAATATTCAACATACCTCTTTAGGTTTATGTGCCTTGGAAGCTGTGTAGGAGGTTTGAATAGAAGACCTCTCCAATTGGCTTTTACCTTAGAAAAAGAGTGAGAACAATGAATTATTTTTAGAATATTTAACTATATTTTTATATTATAAATAAATATATAAACTTAAATGTGCCAATGTCAGTTACGTGGGCTTACCAAAATTGTAAAAATCATTATTTAATTAAAATCTTATTAGTATATAGATATAATATTTATGATTGTATCTGCAAAAAATTCAATTACTAATAGTACTTCACACCAATACAATAAATGAATTTTAAATGAGAAATAGTTTGAAGTTGCTTATGTATCAGTTTATTAAATTTTTATTTATTATGTTAAAATATATAATTTTCTAAACATAATACACATGAAAAATTACCTTGAAAGGTATATAAAGTTAAATGAGAGAGATTATTTTATAAATGGGAGTGTTCAAAATTTAAAGCAAGTTAGTCTTATAGCTTCAAATTTGAAAAGGGGTAAATGATGTTAAAACTAACTATTAATAATTAAATAATAATGTTTAATCTTATATGTAAAATAAAAGTAAAACAAAACTTACTCTAACACCTTGTAAACGTGCAGACAAATTTATTAACTTCTAATGTTTTTGGTCATGTTAAATGACCGAAAACGTTAGAAGTTAATAAATTTGGCTGCACGTTTACAAGGTGTTAGAGTAAGTTTTGTTTTACTGATTAATATGCAGTCTCTGACGAAGTGTAAAATAAAAGTTCTTATAGCAATGAATTATAAAGTCCCAAGAATTAATTTACTTATTCAAATAATGACCATACAAATAATTCTGGACCAGTTTAAAGACTTTATTCTTTTTTTAAGATTTCAATCAGGTACAGATGGTTCATAACAGAATGATACAAACAGTTCTTTGTTAAAAGTCTACAATATGATATTAAAAAAAGAAAAAAACACATACATTATACATTTGATATTGACTTTATCTTCGAGGATCTGACGTGAACAACACAGTATTAAAAATATTTTCAGTATGAATGACCTGAGTGCTGTTTTAAAAAAACTTTTAATACTGTGTAAAGATTGGCCTCAAAGTATAGTGTATGTGTGTTTTTTAAATATGATATCATTGGTTTTTAACAAAGAACTGTTTGTATCTATATTTGGCTACTGAGAATGCTGCTACAAACAGTAGGCTTAAACTATATCTCCTAAAAGGATGACAGAATTGTCTGGTGATTGCAAAATCTATATCAAATGACTTCCTTGTATGTACAGATAATTTTTGAGGATCTGGATTTTTATAATTTATCATTTATACAGGTCAAAATACTGTTCCTCATTTCTGATATTTAATGTTTTCACAGTGGGTGTTGTTTAGGTAGAAGAGTCATAGATGTTCGTATATGCGCTTGTCCTGGTAGAGATAGAAGAATAGAAGAAAAATGTTACGAAGATTCTCAAAAGGATTCAAATAAAAGAAGTAAATACTTCAAAATTTTTTTAATTACACATCTTTGCTTTCTAGAAATTCATATTGTGATGTAATAACATTAAATATTCAGGTTTTTCAAGAAACTTTCAAGAAAATAGCTTTTCCGACCAAGTTGCTACATTGAAGAAACAAAAATCAAGTTGTTCGGATGATGAATATGTTCTCATTTCTGTAAGTATTTATTTTCTAAATTTAAAATAATGTCTTAGCCACTCTAAATGCTATAAACTTCTAATTTTATAAGGTAAATCATATAAAATATTTTGTTTTCAATTAGAGTGATTAAGAAAACAAAAAGGTAATGTTTCATTACAATAAACTTTATGGAATGATTTTTTAGACTTCTCAATGTTGTTGTAGATTTCAATCAATATAATAAAATATCAAGAAATTATTAGAATTATTTTTATTTATGTAAAACCTGATGGAATTTAAAAAGTTGTTATCTACTGAATGGAAAAAATTCTTTGAAACAGCATTTTTCTTTTAAAAAAAAATTGTTCGAAATGAAAACCTGCCAAACTGACAAAAAAATATTTGGTCCTCTTTACACAGGTTTTACTGTGTGTTTAAGAATAAATACAATGTAAAAAATAGATAATGTAATTATAGAAATTTAATAATGCAAAAATTATTTTTGAGTCTCATTTATACATACATTGTAGTACAGTAGAGCGTCGTTTATCCGAATCAATTGAGGACTGGGGTGGTTCGGATAACAAATCATGTACGAAAAAATATATTAATTTATCCCGTGTTGAAATTTTTCTCCGTTGCGTGTCGCTTCGCGTTGAATTTTCGTCGATGTTAAGCCTAACGAAGACTCTTGTATCGTTAAAAATTATTTTTTTATTTTGTACAAACAAAATAAATATATTGAAAAATATAAAAACAATAAAAAATTATACTTCAGATGTTACTTTAGTATCAAAAACGTAAAATATTTGAATAGCCGAAGATTGCAGCGCCACAGCACTAGCGAAAATTTAAATTTGCTGACTGGAATGCTTTCGGATAACCAGCTTTCGGATAAACGACGCTCTACTGTATTTAAAATTCTATAATTGTTTCATAATTAAGTCTAACATATTTAATGGAGAGCTTACAGCTGTCTTGTAATTGTAAAATTTTTTATGTTTTTATTCTAGATAAAAAGAAGCCATTATGAATTAATTAAAAAAACATTGGATGGTTTAGATGCATTAGAAATGCTAACTCCTGAAATGAAGGCAAATCTTCATCAAAAACAAATACAGTAAGTTAATATATTATGCAAGAATATTAATAGTCAATAACACCTTTAATGAATTGGATTAAAGTGTATTTACTATATATTATTTCAATTACTCATCTGACTACTGAGATTAAATTATCAATTAGAACTTTCTAAGAACATTTATTTCAAAAATTTTTCAGTAATTTTACAAAAAAAGTTATGTAAAGCTTTAAATTGTATTTCTTTAGAAAATGGACAACAGTAATTTACATAGTAAAATTGTGTGTTTAATAAATACAGGGTTAAACAAAACAATGTATAAAAGTAACCAATTTTATTGTAGGCTAAATGATATAAATGAGAGTACATTTCTGATCACAACATTACCCAAACTTCTATATAGACTGAAAACTCTTCTAACCTCAAACTCCAAGATTGAAATAAATGAAAGCTGTACATAACATATTTAAGAAGGAAGATTAATGACATTTGAAGTTTAATGAGTGCAAATTTTAGAAAAGATTTGTTTAATAATAATACAGTGAAAACTGATTAGGCGACCACCTGCATTCGACGGGCATCTGTCAAAACGGGCAAAAATTTCTGGCACAAAATAGTTTATCCATAGAGTCTTCGTATAAGTTACCTATATTAAACGACCACCTGTGTAACGCGACTGTGGGCATCAATTTTTGGTCCAAAACAACATACAACAACTGTAATAAGCAACCACTTCTGCAAATATATCTGGTCTAAACTATTGTTTAATAATGTTTCCCCCTCCTAAAATAATGAATTAGTCTAAACTCTCATTTGAACCCACCTCGGGCACTTATCCCACCCTTGAAATTAGGTGCAGGTGTTAATAAATTAGTCTAGCAACAAAGGAAATTCATTTCAGTTTGTTTGAAATTGTCTGAAAAACTAAAGAAATGCAAAGAAAGTACTGTCGTTAGAAGAGCGTGTTAAAGTTATCATAATAGCAATTAGCAGCAAAGTTTAATTGTAGGAAAATGAAATTGATTTTACTGTAGACCTACAGTATATTCCTTGGGGGTATAAAATATTGTACACGATACAATTAAGTGGATGATCTCATCATTTGATAAAATTTATTTTTATTTATTTATTTATTTTGAAGCTCATATACAGTACATGTGTGATAAATAGTTTGTATCAACCTACCTTATTTCCATGATATTTTTAGAAAAATAATATCCAAGTAATTTTTGCATGCAAAATATTCAAAAAACAATAAATGCATTAATGCAAAAATCAGTTTTACAGGCAACCTTCTTTTTTTGATTCTTCAATGAAAATCGCGAAATGTAATGAAATCGTGTTATGAGAAAAAATAATAAAATTGTTATATTATTAATTAATTATTTTACTTATTGTACTTAAGAAAATATTAAATATTAAAAAATACAGTATTTTTAAAGTTAAAAAAGAACAAACTAACGAATACCAAAACCAAAGTGATGTAGAGATACTATGCACTTGTATATCGATGATGTAATACACGTAACTGAGGAACGAACAAAAACAACCGAGTTGAATTAATTAAGTTGGAAAAAAGAAAGTGTGCATTATAATCGAGAAAATATGACTCTTGTATTAATCTTTAAAATATTGGTATTAAATGTCTTATAAAATCACGACAACTCCTGTAAATCGAGTTATCCTATAAGAATAAAATACAATACCAATATAGTCCTATTGTTGAAAAAATTTGCTTACTTTTGCTCACCTCAAGTTTTGCTTAGTAGAAATGGCTAAAAAATGCACAAAATACATATGGAAATATAGTATTACAGCACCACCTATATTGGACAACCACCTGTCTAAAAGACCACTTTTTGAAGGAACTGTAGGTGGTCGCCATAGACAGGTTTACTGTATTATAGAATGGTTTCCAACCTTCCAGCATTTATTTCCCATCTTGTAGAATCAATTTTACTGTTTATAAAGAAAATAAACAATAATAATTGTAAACAACATATATACAGTAACCCCCGTATAACACAGGAGTTACATTCCAATAAATTGCTGTGTAATACAAAAAAAAGAACTAGTGCGAAAAGGAGGGTTAGGTTCCAAAAATTAAAAAACATGTTGTTAAATCCTTATTTAAATNAAAGGGGGGTTAGGTTGCAAAAATTAAAAAAGATGCTTTTAAATAATTATTTAAATTGTATTTATTATTCATTTTTTCATAGGTAAAATATTTATTATTTAAGTAAATATTATACCAGAGGACTATTCATCCTATATGATGGTCTCAGCATGAGCATCATCAACTGGTAACAGTTTTTGGGTGCATTCGTTAATAGCGGTCGCTCTGAAACGGGAGTGCGCTGCTGTTTGTAGGCATTTAGGAACAACGGTGAAAGAAAGATGGCTGCGCCCGCACTATCGATAGTATCGTGATGGAGGAATCTATAATTCTAAAATGAGCTTTTAGAGGCAAAGGAAGGGTCCCAATTATAAAATTTAACCATTAAATGGATTATTTGTTGAAAGAGCATTGAAAGTAGCCACGAAAAAAATTAGAAATCTTGCGCTGAGTTATGTGGAGGTATAAAATAACACGCCCTTTATTACATTTCATGTTGTACAAGGGTTTTACTTAATTCCCAAACCATTTGAGTGAATCTGTGCTATAGAAGTGCCTTGTTATACAGGGGTTACCTGTACTTGTATCTTCCACAACAATATTTTAAGGAAACTATATTAAGTACTTGCTTTATTGTAAAATTTTTTTTGAGCTGTTGTAAGACTATAAGCTATTTTATAGCCTTAGGTTAATATAGAAATTTTATAATCTTACTATAAAGCTTGTATTTTTCTTCACATCTTTTATAGCCTTATAATTTGGCAGCTTATATGGCAGCAGTTAAATGATGTTTTTGTTTGTTTTTAAATTAAGATTTCAAGTCTGTTAATTTTATCCAATAAAATAAAATGACAGGCATCAAATATTACATGTTAGTAATGAATATCTGCATTGAAAAATATTACTATTGTAATTTCTTCTTGTTCTTTATCAATAAAATTATATAGTGTTTGCTGTAGTGTGTTGAGGGTGTTAGTTTTATTAAAACTATATAAGTTGACTGACTACAATTTCTGTGAGAATTGATCAACATGGACTGGTGGTCAAGATGTAGAGATGAAGTATTGTTTAGAGATAGTTGCAAGTACACAAGATTAAACATTGTAGCCTACAGAAAAAAAAATACAAAATGTTTTCCCACCAATTTACACTGATTGCAGAGATATTTTACTACATGTAACATTATTCATGGAACATTTACGTATTTGTTTTATCCAGTCATTATTATATCTATGTACACTAATAAGTGGTGTGTAGGTACAGTATTATCAATTGACTGTTAGAAAAACATTGAAGATGTTTAGTTAAACTTCAGTCAATCTTAAGATAAAATTTCTTAAAAACTTAATAATACATCTGATTCTGTTTTTATATATGAAAACAGAATCAGATGTAAAAAAAAGATACTGTCTGTATGAAAATAACAGATTGATTCTAGACTTTATTGTATTATTTTTACTGGTTTTTAAACCAATTAATATAATAAGATATATTTAAATAAAATATTTCAATTTTAGTTAAAAAAATCAGGAAAAGGGTAAGTGTTTTATAAATAAAATATTCTGGCAACACTTGATAATAACATCACTTCCACTGTTAACAAAGAATATAACCCTTTTTCCAAATTGCCACTGCAAAACAACATGACACAAACATCACTAACTCAAAAGTAGCCACTGAACAGTCAATATTTCTAAAATTAAAATTTAGTGACTATTTCTATTTGTAGTTATTTGTATGTATATGAATTTGCACATATTGCAGCCTTGCTTCAAAAGTGATGCAATTAAAAAATGTAAGTTTGTAGAACAATGCAAAAAACATCTTTTTAAGCATAACAAACATATTAATAAATAGGTTATTCAGCAATAAGAATAATACTCATAAAACCAGGATCAATTGTCATTTTTGTTATTAAAAACAATTTTTTTTTTATTTTTCTACAAACCTGCATTTTTTAATTCTCTCTCTTGAAACAAGGATGTGATAAAATGCCTTGTAATACATATGTAAAAATTTACCTCCAGATAATGTCTTATTATTACATATTTTGTAGTATAGTAATTGTATTACATTAAATTACTGTATACTGTAGATTTTCTTTCACTCTAATGTGTTAAAAGATTTTTAATAGATTAATTTGTAGTAGTGTATTATGAATTGTGAATAATCCACCACAGTCTGTAAAACTCGTCATCCTCTCAATCCATGTTAGATTGAGTTTGCAGAATTCTACCATAATTAACATTTTGAATTACATATATTTAAAATTAGTTGATTCAAATACTTACATAAATTACCATAATTAATAATAAAATATTTTATTGCAGAAGAGTTGTTGCTACAGCAAAGAAGCACAAGAAAGGAAGCAGCAGCGATGACGAAATTATTTAGTTAATTATACTTAGCCCATTTAAAGAGATGACAGTTTTTATATTAACTTCTTTTTTCAAAAAATAATTTTTATAAACATTATTACAAAGCATTATTTTATTTTTATTTCATTGTTCATGTATTTCATTTATTTTGACTTATTTTATGTTTAACAACAATTATATATTGCATTTACGTTCAGTATGAATGTAAAAAAATTTCATACATTCCATATGAGTATGAATGTATAAGAATGTGTAAAATATGGTTAAGTCAATCCTAGCTAATGTTAGCTAAATTATGATTATTGCTTCTATGTTAAACTATTAACAGTTTTTCTGGTTATGTTAAAAATAAGAAAATCGAAGCTATGTTTAAATCGATTCCCTAGTGTAATAGTTACTTTAGTCCCTAAAGTATAATTAATAGTTCTAAACTGTTTTCTACATAACTTAATTAAGGCAGATTTTAAGATGACATCGAGCTTCAATCATTATCTCAACGAATTGTCTCCTGTGGTCTTGATAGCCTAAAGTAATCTTCGGATATATTAATTGTTTGAGCTCATTATCATCTTAAGTTTTCTGTTGTGCAAATCTGCCTTTGGATAGTGATATAGAAGATCAATTTAAATCTAACTTTGTCCAGAGAGATGTAAAATTTTAAAAGAATTTTTTAAATTCTTTTAAATTTCTGTAAATCTTTTATTTGTATTAATGTTGGTTTGGGTTCATTTAACTATATTTTTATATGTTACTTAATAATAACGAATAAAAACAGTTATTACATTCATTTGAAATTTAATTTTTTATTTATGAATAAATCTNAATTATATATATATATAATTTATATAATTTCCATGAAAATAGATTTTATTAGTAACTGGAAATATTTCAGATTTGAATTTTCTGTTACTGAGTAACATAACATTTTTCTTTAATTATCGTAAATACAAGATGATTATTGTTAACAGTTATGCGATTAGTCATTATCAGCCTCAATAATCAAAATTTAATATTTATGGCTTAAATAAATTAATTTTTGAAATATAGTGATGTCAAAACATATTACATATTCATAATTTTATCATTTGTTTTATAAAATATCAGTTGGAATTTTTTCTACACACTTAATCTAGTATAACAGAATAGGCGATTTAGCATAATGGTTGCAAGGCAAGAAATTACGTTGAACTGTTTCTATAAATCCCTGTCAATTTGTTCCAAAAGCTAATTGACTCTGTTTTAGTTGCATCAACTATTAAGACTAAAGATGAGTCGTTTCATTGATTTTTTGTTTTATATTTACAAAAAGAATCTGAAGTTTATTTTTCTGTAAAGCAATTGTATTATCTTTGAAGTTTGTTTAATTAATAAATACAAGATATATAATAATATATACTACAGCATATTGATGATAATGTAGGTATGATAAATCACATGTTAATGGATTCTCTTCCACTGGTACAAAAAGGGAATGTTTCTGTCTTGCAATACTTATATATACAGTATATATAATTCTGATGAGTTATCAAATTTTTTAAATTGTGTGTATGTGGGCACTAAAAGGGCTTTTTTCATCAATATTGATCTAAGATTTATTAGTAATATCTAATGAATTTTAGTAGTATTTGTCCTTAAACCAGATCATTGTATAAATTGTCATTAAAGTGTTATGATTATAAGGAAACAAATTACTCATATTTGAAATAGTTTGCTAATATCAGTATTTGGAGATTTGGTAATTTTTATATGATTTTAATATTTAACCAGAAGGGGTATACAGCATAATAATAACTATATTAAATGATTTGCCATTTGTGTATATTAATTGAAGAATGCAAGTAATTTTATCGATGCTTTAAATTCATTAGGATGAGAAAATGAATTAAGTGAACAAATGACACAAGCACTTAAAACGTGGTGATTGAAGTAATAGCCGTAGAAAGATGCCAGGAGACATTCGTAGATTTCTCTGCTGCTATTAAATTTTTCTTTAAAAAAATCTATATCAGTTGTATTGTCTTGGGGGGAAGAAAGTTCATTGTCTTATTCAAATTAAGAGTGAAAGGGTTGCCTTCCAGATTTGATTCTCCATGTAATATAAGTTACCTGGAGCACCAAAATTAGTTGGAGTGTCTTTATGTTCTAAGAAATTTTTATAAATTGTTCAACATATGGTATCAAGACCCATCTCCACCTGTCTCATTGTAGAACAGAAACATGCACCAGTTATGAATATAAAGGTCATTTCCAGGCATTTAGTGTCAAAATTTAATTAATATTAGTCTTTTTTATTATTGATTTGAACAATAGAAACAAATTGTGAATCAATTTATTAAATTATTAACAGTTTAAACAAACTAGTTTAATAATTTTTTTATAAACATATAACCAAAATTTAAAGGGAGGGAAAGTTTTGCCACCAATCTTCATTGAAAATTACACTGATATGACATTATAGTTTGATTTTTCCAAGCAATTTGCATGGAAACAAAATTTAAATTTAATTTTGGAAGTTCAAATTTCAGTAGTTATACTCTTGCATTATTCAATTATTTGGAATAATCAACTAAAGTCTAAGGATTTAAAAAAAATGGTTTATTTTTAAATCGACAGGTGGCGCGACTGAATCTTACATTTATAAAATCATAATGTTACGTGGATTATTAATTTTTTTATCATCTGATAACCGAATTTGACGGAAGTTAATATTACTTTATAATCTATTAATTAAATTTAGTAATAATTATTCTTTATAAATCAAAAGTCCTATTAAGGGAGACATTGCAAATTGTTCATTACTCAAGCATTAATTTTTCACTTCATCTACCATCGATATAGAGGAACGTGGAGGCAGTTAACATGATTTCTAGGATTGTATTTGTTTTTGAATCGTGAATTCGAGTAACATATCCAACATCTGGATCTAAGTTACGAAAATAACTGGAGTGGATCCAAGTCCGTGAATTTTTACGAATGTTTTTGATTTGAGGTTACAAAAATTCATATACAGAAGACGGGTGGAAAGTAACTAGGCATTGAGAAATCGCCGTAATTTCTACATTTTCAACGCAAAGACGGTGAAAATTATTTAACTTGGATCTTATTAAGTGGAGATTCGTACGCATACCTTAAATTCAATGTAGGCACCATCCACCATTATTGCAACATATGCCTCTTCTGACTACATTCCAAAAATTCTAATCGGAGTTTGATCTCGAATTCAAAATACTCTCTATATTTAGTAGTATCGTAACGGAGGTCTGGGCACTCTTATCTTTGTAAATAAATAAATGAAAAAAATAAGTACGTTTGCCGCATTTAAATCTTTTTCCCGTACTTATGTACGTAGAATATCTGAATTAAATCTTCACAGTGGTACAGGAGCGAATGTACGTTTGCACGTTCTAATTCGGGTTCCCCTAATATCGGTTATAGTTACGTATGTAGGTCGTCTACGTGTATAATTTTCACGTTGAGAATATATTAAATATTAACGACGTTATAGTAGATCCTCGCTGTTACGACCTAATTTATAAGGAGCCGTCGTAAAGCGAAGGTCTGTTTACGCATTAAATGTTTATCGTAAATTGAGGCCACGTTCCATGTAAAGATATTTAATTATATAATGCAGAAATGGCACAAAATACGGCAGTTCGTACGATCACAATGATAGATTTATATCGGTCGTAAAGCGAGGGTATGCTGTATAAAAAAAGGAAACTATTATAGAGACAATATTTCCTTAAAAATTCCTTAACAGTAATCCTTACGAGAATTTTATCACAAGATGATGCGAAGATCAAGGGACGAGAAAAAGTAATTTAATGGGAGATTAGTAACAATAAATAGCGAATACACTTTATAGCTTTGACCCCTAACGAATGGAAATTTCCTAAAATTTGTTCATAAACAAGTTATTTTTAAACTTTTTTTTTAATTGTTTGTTTACAAATGTACAGTTTCAATGGCTTGTAGGAGCTTTGTTTATTTATACACGTCAATAACGGACCGTAAATATATTAAAACTAATGGCACACACCTATCGACCTTGACGCGATTTAACATCTGTTACGTTCCTTAACTCTACATAAACGGCAATTTTAACGAAGCTGATGGAATAAAGAGAGGCAATAAAAAAAAGAAAATGAATAACGACCTCAGATAAATGACCCTAAGACTGCTCAGAACTGCATTGTGGTTCCTCGAAAACGATCCAAATAAAATTAACTCAATTAAAAATACTTAAATTCGGCCAATTGTTACGTGAACAATCCTGTAGGGCCTCGTTAGCTTTTAATACATGGGCATACTCGATCATGGCCGGAAATCTTCGCCTTCTTAGAGGGCCTCATTTTATTTCATTTTTCTATCCGTATAAAATGCTTATAAAAATTGAGCCAGGGCCCTTCAAAACTACCTAAAAATGGCCTGCCTAATAGGTATTAAATGTTTTTGTTTTATCGAAACAGAACGTTCACATCGCACTATAAAATACTAAATAGGGGATATTTAGAGGTAAACAGACTTTTGAGATGCATTGTAGTGTGTGTGGTGATGAAATATTTGACAGGAGAATGTAAGAAGCCTAACGTAATTGTGGAAAACATACCCGAAACAACACTACTAGATAGGGTGTAAATTATATTTAAAAAAAACACTAGTTGTATTTTTTAAAATTTGAACATTTTAAGCGAACTGAATCACCCTGGATATTAACAAGAAGTGCTTGTTATTTTGGAAGCATTTAAATAACGAAAATAAGCGGCAGTAGAGCGCAAGTTAACCTACGAGGGTTTGCGTGTTGTTGCTACTGTACTTTTAACCAGACCACGTGCACGTCCGACCACCGCTTACGAGCGCCATCTAACGGTCCGAACTGATTCGAGAGTAGTTGGCATCGAGCGTTGGAGCGAAGCGTATGCGACTTTTGTTATAAAAATGATGCTTTATGGGGAAAGCGAATCGCTGCTTTTTCTAATTGCCAATTTGTAATTTTCGTCCGTGATGTGATGAACCGGGAAACTGTTCAGCAATGAACAGATTGGGCAAAAGTAACACGGACAGGGATGTTAACGATAACACGGAATGGCACGCTTCCGAATCTAAGATGACGGAGGAACGACCCAGGAGTTTCACTTCGGATTTCTCTCACTTGCTTCTTAAACCTCACGCCAATCACGTGACTTTCCAGCGCACGTATCGCGTGGTATACGTCGGTTCATCGGTACTTAATCAGCGGTACAGTCAGCCCATGCTGCCATGGATTATCTCGGAGATCAAGCTCTCGTCGTCGACAACGGGGAAGGAGGTGTTCTTAGAAGTTACAGAATCTTCCTTAAAGGCCGTCGACGTCTACGAGAACAAACTGATATTCGAGCATCGCTTACAATGCATTTCCAAATTCGCTCAAACTGCTCACGATCACTCGTGCTTCTCCTACTTGACCAAGGATCTTCCCGATGAGCCTTTCATTTGTCACGTGTTCCAAGCTTTCGAAGAAAATACGGTAAGTGCTCTTAAAATAGCGTAGTTTTCGTCATCTCAAGGATAATTTCTAAGCACCGGGACAGACTGTACGAACGGAATTCCTACGTAGCACGTGCTATTATTCGTCACCGAACACGTAAAACGCAAATTATACGGATTTATTTGTTGTATTGTCTCCGTTCAAACGGGCATTCGTTAATTATATAGATTATGGAAAAAAAAATTTGGCCTCCGATCAAAAATAATAACACCTCCTTTTCTAACGTATTGACCTTGACGTGATTTATCACTTTGCATGTATGTTACGCTTCTTATACTCTGCAAAAAAAATAACAATAATGATACACCCCGAAGGATGTAAAACAAGAATACAAATAAATCCACAACAAGGAATTTACTCACGTATACGTTTATATACGGTAAAACCTATCTAAAACGGAAACCTGCCAAACCGGAAAACAATCCGTATTGTGCGATTCCGGTTTACACAGGTTTTACTGTACCCCACCTTAAAATTTCTTACTTAAATCCTATATTTAATTCACCCGAAAGAAATGTAGCATCTAGTTTCTATAATAAATAAAATAAATAAATAAATAATATAGGAACAAAGAATCGCCCCGGTATGCAAATTAGCAACACGTTCTGTACGAACGAGCCGCGTTGCATTCGAATAATTCTAAAAATATCTAGAATTATTTTTTGCTGTAGAATACGAGGAGAGAAATTTAATTTATTTATCTCTACTCTGCCGGGAATTATGTCGACGTCATAATAGGTGAAAATTCAAATTAACAATTGATATGGAGGAATATCGAAAGGGGAAGTTTGTGTACCGGGGGCACTCGTTTTCTACCTGGATTCTAGCCAAATAAACGAAAAGTAATGAGGAGAAAATTAGTTACGTAGTTAGAAAAAATATTAACAAAGATACGTGCCACGTAAATAAATAAAGTTTGTCCTGTTGACGAAATTACGTAACACAATACCTGCGACACACGGTTATCACGTTCTCGCTCTGTGAATTATGTATTAGTACACGGTATCTAATCTGATTAATATTTCTAAATGGTTGCTTTGTAGATTACGCTGATGGGGTGTAATCTGTAAATTCGATTCATTTTTTATTGTTTACTGCAGCTTTTTGTACGTAATAGTTTTTACTGTTTGGTGTGATTTTATAGCTGTAAAAAAAGGAGTCGGGTTCGGCATTTCCTGCAGGCATTAATGCTTGGCTAAAAAGTAAATCGCGCCGAAATCTTTGGTCCATGGATATAAAAAGAACTTTCAACTATGGCTTCGATTACGTGAATTTTTGGTTGTTTTATTGGAGTTTTTACTGCCTCGTGGGGGTATCGAATAGATAACCCCTACGCTGGCGAACGGCAAGTTATAGTGGCATTATTGATCGTATTCTCCTTCTTATTTGCTTAAAATTATATATTTAAGCGCGATTTCGAAGCCAAAAGCAAATATTGAGGATTCGTTATCGAAGTGTTTACCTGTCGCGTCGCGTTTGGACTATGTTTTACGCGCGACGCGACGAGAAAGGTCGAGAAGCGTTAATCTAATATGTGAAATTCTCTTTTACGTTAAAAATCCAAGCTACTTTCAGTTTTTAATTGTAAATTTAATATACTGGTGTGTGTGTATATATATATACATATATAATCGGTTGTATTGTTAAATATACTTATATTCTGTACGTGACGCACGAGTGGAAATCGCGTCGCGTCGCGCGCAATCTAATAAAAGTACGATTTTATAAAGTAATTGTTGCGCTATAACAAGGACGAAGTAAATTTAGATTGTGGGTGACACTAAAAGGCCAACATCCGAGACATTTTCGGTGGAATAAGCTGTTTCGTTGGAGATAAATATATGAATTTAGTCAATACGCGACCATAAACTTGGCATTATCATCGTTTAATTCCTTTGTAAAGTAATAAAAAGCGAGTAACAGTTGTCATGGTTACAAAGTGGTGCATTTCGATTCGGTTATTCATTTTCTGTATTGTATTTTAAAGTACTGGATACGGTAATCGGACGGACATTTTTACGTTCGTCTCCTCCCCGATAAAATTTGCTAAAATTGTATTTATTATTATAAATTCCAGATTAATTTACATAACGCTTTCTTTTTCTGTGCTTAATAAATGAAGATTCGAGGGGTTCTGGTGAATGGGATCATGGATCAGATCAGTCCTCCTGGATCCTTCTTCGGAATATATCAACCCTCCTGGATACGTTTCTTGAGCCAGATTAGTTCTTTTAGATCATTTCCTGGAGTAGATCAGCCCTTCTAGAGCCGTCCACGAACTAATTGCTATAAAGTTGATTCGAGGGTTTTTTTTTTCAATCTTTCTAAGAAAAGATTAACCCGAATTTATTAAAGCAAGAATTATGTTAATTTAATTTAAGTAATAATAATAATAATGATTTCGTGCGAAATTTATATTAATGATTCAATATATAAATATATATTTAGAATCAAAATTACGACGTCGGACGTAATAATAATGACGTTTTCTACAATAGAAATCATCTTTTCTCGCTGTAAATGTCCGCCTGAATTGGAACCGTTCCATATTACTTTGATAACCAGCCAGATAACAATCACTATTTTCTCGTTCCCCCCCTCTTCCTTTTTTTTTCAGAATATACTTCAGGTAAGAGTTTGCCGAATTTAAGATATTGCTATGGCAACAGCCGTTCTACCGGGTCATACCACTCGAAAATGAAATCTTTGAAAGTTTTGACAAGAGAATTGGAAAGTTTTGAAGTATTAAAGCATTTTTAAGTGTTTTTTTTAACAGTACAAAACTTCCATTAATACGTTTTAACCTCTAAATTCGAAAAGAATTGGACAAGTACGCGAGTCCTTTAAAAATAATATATATATATATATTTCGCAGTTCTATAATTAGTAACTGTTGAAAGTACTTCAATAAAACTAGATAATTATTAAGCATTAATGCCTAGAAACACAAGTATTATCTAATATTTAAAATTTAAAGTCAAATCTATCTATAACTGAACCCTAAGCGACCGTTCAACTCTTCCGTAGTAGACAGGTTTTCGCTGTATACAGGTTCCGTTATAGACAGGTTTGACTGTATTATTATTATTATTATTGCTGGTGCTTTGTTCCCGAAAATTCCTTATTCGTGCTTATCGATTCCATTAGGATTAGGTTCGACCATAAAAGGATATACTGAAGATAGGTGATAAACGATAGCTATAAAAAGGTGAAAGACATAAGAGAATAAATCAAATACAGTGGAATCGATAGAAAAGATTCGAGTCACGTATCTTTATTAGAAAACAAAAAAAAAACATTAAAATTTAAAAAATCTAGAAACAAAGTATTACGTAGTATCGATTGGGACATATTACAAAATTTTTTGTTCGGATACATCGATTTTCTGTGAATTTTTCCACCGATTTTCTGATACTTTATACCTTTTTGTGCGTAAATAGGTCAACGGTAACTAATAGTCAAACTAATCAAGTGTCTAGTGATACCGATATTATAAATTTAGTAAGTTCTTTTGCCAATCCATTAGTACAGTTTTTTTTTTTTTTTTTTAAATTTAAATACATCGGAAAGTCGAGAAGGAGTAGTACAAAATATATTTTTCTTTATTTTCTTACTTATCTGTGTTTTTAATTTTAATTATTTCCGCTGTGCGGCCATTAAGAAGGTTATTTTTCGTGTCGTTAATGGGTTCGGCCATGTCTACAATGGAAAAGATGTGTTGGAGTACAGGGTGGTCCTACATTCCTGTACATCCCGATAACCAGGTCATTCATCTCTGAAAATTTTAGGATTCGAATCTGAGTCTTCTGATTCCTTTATCAATTGTCTGGCCATGAAAGTGGATTAATCCCATGGGATTCGAACCCGTGATTGATATTAAGAATCTTATTCTCTATTGCCTGTGCAGTATGAGTATTTAGGTATGTACATACAAGATTCGCTGTTTTTTTCACTTGGTTTACAGGAGAATTTAATGACCTTACTCACACACTGTGTGTGTGTAAAAATTTATTTATATATATACAGTGAAACCTGCTAATGTGACCGCCTGCGTAAGGTGACCACTTTGAGTTGGTTTCACTGTATAAATTCTTAAAAATTATAATTAATTTCACTGTAAAATACAACAATTTCCCTCTTTACCATCCCTTTTTACTACTACGATTTACGACGGTTTTCCAGGAATCAATTTGGACCTAAAGCGGGGGATTTGTCGCATTTAATAAGAATTAAAATCCACTTCCAACTTCTTTCGAATAGATGACCTAGAATTAACGCAAATTTTTGCATTCTTTTTTGGAATTACATTTCGGATACCCTCGTTAAAGAAATCCTGAATACGCCCTTCGAATTTCATTTAAGAATTATGGAATATTAATGTCTATCTCCTTTACATACCCTCGAATATAGTTCCTTTTCGGTCATTGGCCGTATGATTAATAGTGGCAGGTATTTAATTAATAATTTATTCAAATCTTATCCATGTTTCATAAATTAGAACACAAATGGAACAATTCTTTGCGCAATACGCATATTCGTGGGCATGCCCAACCATGGATGGGGCCTCGCCTTAGAATTTTTACCTCGTTGCTCTTTATTTGTATAATACCTATTGGGCTGGGGCCTCGAAACTACTTAAAACGGACTTCGGTAGTTACTAAATCCAATTAAAATGGTTGAAAATAGTTGCTTTGTTACTAAAAAAATAACGTAATAGTAAAAATATTAGCATATAAACTACGTATCTATCCAAACAAAGAATCTATGGGACGTGTAGAATATATAAATGGACCTACGTGCTATGAGCTCTGTTTTCACCAGGTTAACACGCTATCACTGTATTTTTTTTCTTTCTTTGTAAGTAGGTCATAATTTTCTCTTTAGATGAACACGTGGTTTTCCTTCCACGTTTTTAGACGTCATTTACCTTCAATAAAACCTTACGAATATAGAATAACGAGTGTAGGAGAGACAAAGAAGGGTGCCCTTTGTTGAACACCCTTTACCATTGTTCTGCTTCATAGTTAAATTAATTCGAGTATTTATTTAATCACAGAGACTGATGAACTTATAAATTGCACAACACCACTCGTGCAAAAGTATGCGAGCCTATAGGCTATGCCACTTTCCTTGTAGGCCTAAGTGGCGCCTTAGCGCACGTTACATGTTACGTAACGAGACAGTTTCTACGAAGCGAAAGTATTATATAAAGATAAGACAAGAGAAAAATGTGTCAAGGAATATTTAGGTCTATATTAATGAATTCTCACAGGAATTCTTTTGTAATCTCTAATTATGCTTATGAATTATTTATTTTCTGATTTGATATTGCTGTATGTCTGCATGTCGGTTTCCCGTCGTATATACAGTAATTACTATGCTGTTGATTTGAAAGGAGAAAGTATATATAGGTATATATATATATATTTATTTTTTTGATGTCGTAACGTATCTGGTAACGAGCTTCCTCGCATTTGTCGTCGAACAATGCCAATTCCTCAATGGTGGACGTCATATTTGCTTGTTACTTCGATGTTAAAAATGACGTGACTCGCATGCTGTGTATATAATGGCGAGCGAACAGAATTATGTAACGAGAAAAAAGAATATTTTCTTTAGAGGACTTCTGTCTATGTTGGAGGTGCGTTAAAAATATCTTCGATCGTCTCCAATATTGGATAAGACATAGAGTCACGAAGATTATAGAAAATTCACTAAAGTTCTTCTGTAGTAATAAAAAGTAACGTTCGGTGAATGTAACTTCATTTATTTTTTTTGTCAATTTATTATTATTTTAAATCGATCAAAGCTTAGTATTCCGCTGCAAGGCCATCCAAGTGTTAAAGTTCATTGGCACAACGTACCTTCTCTCCAAAGATTCTACAATATTTTTTTACTTTTCCTGTTGTATAGGATATAACAGAGGATAAATATGGCGACTGGTCAAAGAATGACACCCAAATTTTTATATTTTTGGACTCTGGGACCGTAAAACGCAAAAAAAAAATGATTTTCCTGTATTTATGAATGTATGTGGAGGGACACGATTTTATTCACTAACTTTGAAGCTTAATAACTCGCGTGCCAACAGTCGGAAATTTCTGAAACTTTGCAAGTTGGTTTGGGAATTAGGGAGGAACATTTCCAGAAATTTTCAGGAAAATTGGACTATCGGTTCGTGATATATTGATCCACTCCCGAACCAATCTGAAGACTTAAATGTAATGGTAACAGTTATTAAGGATGAAAACAAATAAGTAACGTTGCCATCTTTATTTATTTATTTACAATATCTAATCATTAAATACATTAAATAATTTTTCGTGTATTTAATGCTTTCGATTCTTTGATAAATTATTAAGAAAGTAAATAATAAAAATAGGGCGACTTAACGTGTCTAGAATGCTAAATTAGAAGAGGTCGTCCAAGTACAGGAGAACCTAATTTTATAGGTGACGTCGTACGCAGGAATTATAAATATTTTAAAAAAATAAAATTTATACATTGTTTTTATTTTTACCATTTTTTTTCTTAATTATGTAAATTAATGCGGCCATTACGTAGGAGAAATTGTTAATCTGCAAATAGGTTTTCTCCTTTTATTATTATTATTTTTTTAATTCGTTTTCATTATCTGAATTTTTGGTGCTGCGTGCAGCGATAAATTATTTTTAAAAGTGCATTCCGAACAAAAATTCTTTTTTTTCTTCTATTTTTGTCCGGAATTCAGTTTAAAACGCGAAAAAATATGCAAATTAGTAATGGAAGTAATAGATTTATCATCATCTAGAAAATGGAATCTGCACGAATTGCATTTGTAATATATAAAATATATATATATATATATATTCTTCACAAATTGCTTTGTGCTCGTTTTATATAAATATATATTTCTACGAGAAATAAATCAACTTTAATCAGAATTTTGTGGTGAACTGGCATATTCCGTGTTTTACGCTACTTTGATCCTGTTTTATAATCGATACAGCGAATGATTTAGCTCGATTCATTGATAGTCCACCGTAATTTTAGTGAAGATTCTACTATGTTACGTAGGTCTGCTGGCGAGAATTTTCGGGGATTTAGCTTCGTGTGAATAAAATGTCGATTATCTGCGTCTAGACACTGATAATCGATGTAAAATATATTTAAAAAAAAAAATCTAAAACGGGTCTAAAACTGTGCCAAAAAGTTTAAGGGTTGTTCTTCGTGTTGGTGACTCACTACGGCACGCTTATTCAAAATCGTAGGAGGCAATTTGCCAGAGGTTGAGAGGAGGACTACCTGACAAATGTGTATTTCACCTTAAACACCATCCCCGGATGCCATTAAAATATAAGAAAGAAATTAAAAAAACAGATTTTTTTTCTTGGAATTTTTAATTTGCATCAATTTTATAACGTGTTTGCTTACGTAACATTAAATTTTGGGGCTCTCTGGTGTTCGAGCATCTCTGATGCCATTGGAGACTGGTTTCGCGGCTGGCCACGCGTTTTTTTCACGTGTTTAAAAGAGCAGTTACCCATAAAATGTCCTCTCGAGGGCATCCCCTTAACAGATCACCCACGCGTTGAGTTGTGGTATACCATCAAACAATCCTCTGCAATGAGTATGCAAATTATATTGTAACGCGTCAACAATGACATTCCAGGAGTATTTTTAACGAGTAATTGTTTATTGTGATATCGTCACAATGCCGGGCTGCAAATATATGCTCTCCACCTCAAATTAATAGTGGCTTGCCCCCGTACTTTTCCGTTAGCAACAGAGATCTAATTCCATTCGAGAGAAAATTTTTGAATTGAAATAACGTGACTTCCGGTTTGTACCGGATGTTCGTATATAGTTAATCGAGGCCTCTTTCCTGTAAGGTTTCTATATCTGGTCTTGGCTTTCACCTATCTAACTTCGTTCTCGGGATAAAGGAAAGACGGACAGACGGACGAGTTCAATTTTTTTCGGATTGCAGCAGCCATAAAGAAAACTCACCAAAGTAAACTATAGAAGAATTTTTAAATACTTAAAAATAACGCTAATTTATATTTTTATAACGTTAAAATTGGGTGCTCACCGATTTATTTGAAATTAAAAATATGCGCATTTTTGTCAGACATTCTCAAAATGTTTTCCCACCCTTGAATTAGATACTCCACTCCTATTCAGAGATAATACAAGATAGTAAGGTTTGTAATAAGATTTACTGTTCCATTTGTAGAAATTCAATTAGAATTTTAAAATTTCACAAGTTACGTGCGTGTACAATCAAACTTCGATTTAACGCCGCCATTTTTTTAAGGGAGGTCCAATTTTCGTTGGTTACAATCTAATTTTCTAATTTGGCACCTAATTAAACAAATTTGTATACAATTTAATTTATTCTATAGGATATTTTTCGCTGTGGGATACTGTTTTCGATCCTTTTTTTTTGTTTTTAGTTGAAAGATCTTTGTAGGTTTCGTCAAACACTTCATTATTTGTTGATCTTGGCACCATCGATACTGTTAGTTCTGTCAGAAAAGTTTCAGATACTTGACATATATTTTTTTTCTTCTTAGCTCCTAACTTATTTTTTTACACGGGTTCTACTATTTACTGTGCAGATGTTCGTTCTTCCACATTAGTACGAAATTTCATTCCACATCTCTCGTATGGAAACACAAAGTTTAGGTCGTTACCACGAGATCGATTCGTTAATACAACGAAAACATCAAAATAGAATTGTGGCACATTGAATTTTTTCTTTAATTCACAAAATATAATTAATATAATTTTACTTTTACCTTCCCGGCTGATTTATATAACAGAGGGAAAGTATTGCGATCGGTAAAAACCCCCCTGTTAAGATTGTTACGTATTTGGACCTTGAAACATCAACAAATTCAAAAAATTGGGGGTTTCCCCCTATATTTATGTTAGTTCTCATTCGAAGCTTAATAACACCTGTGTCTTTTGTCGAAAATTTCTGAAATTTGGCACGGAGGTTTGTGTATTAGGGGTATTAATGCTGTTTAAATTTTGGTGGGTAAAGGTCGAGTGTGGAGATACAGAGGGTCACGTGTCACCTCTCGAGTGGGGTCGGACTTAATGATTTTTACTCGTTATTAGCATTACAAATTTTTATAAAACTCGCCTCTCCTCTCAAAATTAAGCTATTTTATTATTACTGTATAAATATTATGATATTATATTTTATTTAAAAACTTTTTATAACGGATGGCACCACACGAAGTTTTAACTGTTTTTGCCTGGAAAGTTACGCAACTCGTTGCTGTATTTATTTATTTATTTATTTATTTATTTATTTATTATATATATAAGACTGTTTCTATCGGCCACGTATATAATTAGCAGTTTCTTTTAATACCAATTGCCACTACTTAGCACGATTTGGAAGTAACCTACTTGGCTAATATAATTGGATAACTAGTAAAGTAGCCTATTTCGATAAACTCTGGCCAAATTTTCTACATATTTTAATACTTCGAGATTAGATATAACACTAGTGACTTTACATTCATTTGACATTACTTATAGGTGTTCTAATTAAGATTTTTCAGTCATTCGTCGGTAGAAGGAATTCTATGGTGGGAACAAGCCGTTTTTAATATAGATTCACTCACTCTTATACAATATTTTATCCAAGTATATATATATATAAATGTAAACAAATATCTCTGTCGCTAGTCGGTAAATATTTTCTGTAAAACCACGTGTGAAATATTCGTGTATCAGTGTTGGCTTTTTGTTCCGCGACGATACTCGCCGCGATAAGTGCCTATATTTATTCCGTAAACAAGTGTACAGTAACTAACCACTGTCAGGAGAAGAAAATAAAAATAAGTACAGGAACATTAAAATTATTATAGAGTTCGTTAGTAGTATCAGATAAAGCTTTAACTTAACCATATTTTTTTTTTTTGGACAGGACACTTTGAAACGTCGAGAAATGCAAACAATTCGGTGGTAATTTCTGTATACAATATATGAATGTGTTGTGTGTGTGGGGGGAGCACGATTTTGTTCACCCGGTTTGAAGTTTAATAACCCCTGTGCTTTTTGTCGAAAATTTCTAAAATTTATCAGGGAGGTTTGGGCTTTAGTGGCATTGAAGCTATTAAATTTCAGTGGTTAAAGGTCAAAGAAGTGGGGAGCTAGAGGAGTCACGTGTCATATCTGAAGTGGGGTCGGACTTAATGACGTTTTTACTCGTTATTAGCATTTACAATTTTTTTTACATAACTCATCCCTACCTTCAAAATTAAGCTTTTTATATTAGTATTAATAAAATAAAATCTCATAAAAGATTGTACCACACGCAATCTTAACTTTTTCCTGGGAATTTTACGCGACTAGCCGGATTTTTTAATACTAGAATACTGTTTCGAGGATGATTTGGAGTTTATAGTTATTTAATTAACGGGTTTTTACCATTTACCTTATGTAATGCCCACTGAATAAACTAAGTTAACAGTATGTAACATTCTACATATTATTAAACACTCTAAAATATGTTGACGTAAGTCAAACTTATATATTCTTATCTAAATTACAGACAGAGAGGTTTGTCTGTATGTAATTTAGATAAGAATATATATGAACACCTTATATTTGTGAAAGATAATTTTTCAAGTAAATTAAATATTTAATATTTTATAACTGATATTAAGAATATTAAATAATAATAAATTTAAATTCATTCATATTAAAACTAATACGGTATAAAATTCGTTATTCTGAGAATAAATTGCCCCAAATTTATTTAAGATTATTTATTTGCTGGAAAATAAATAAAAGTTTAAACGAGTTCGAACGGAAATTTCTAAATTTAATAAACTGAAGATAAATCGTTATACGTATTTCGCGTGCGAACGTTATATCCGGGTGGTTTTTCTCTTTCTGGGTGGACGAGTATACCACCCAAAGATAGAAACAAAGACTCAGACGGAAAAAATTCTTTGGACTCGGATGGAAAACGGGACCGAACCCACGTTTTTTTCGGATAGGTGCCAAGCTCGTTCACCAATTATACTCTGAGGCTATCCACTTTTATTTTAATAAGTCCACGTATTGTTTTAAATATACCGCGTAAAATGGTTAATTTAAAATTATTAACAAGAAGAAATACGTACCAGGCATGAAGGAAAATAAAAAAAAAATGAAGTAGAGAATTACAGGGATTTATAAATTAGAAAAATTTTCTTTATCTGAAAGAAATTAAAAGAAAAAAAATTAATTATTTAACTATTGATCAAGTTATGAACTTCGATTTAGCGTCACTGTTTGTTCTCTTTAATCGAGTGTGGCATTGAACTGAATTATTTCAAACAATAATGATTGTAACTAATAACGAGGTCTGTACCAGAGCTTGGAGGACAAGTGATTTGGTAGTAACACTTGTTTACAATGAAAAATTGTAGAATCAGTGAGTGAAATACTGCTTTAATGTTCACGAGGAGTTATGAAAGTGACGCTATTTAGGAGGACATTATAACGAGGTTTAATTAGAAATTATTTTATGATCTTATATTAATTTAACAATTATAAAAATTATAATAATGTAATTTATTAAATGCAATAACTTGTATTTATAACGTAAAATTTCGTATTTTGACCTTTCATTCTGTGACTGAATATTATTTGAATAAGCTAGCGATAAAGTAAGAGGTGTAATTATCATCAATGTATATTTATTTAGACATGAATTATTCGCAGTCATCTCTTATCTAAGTAGGGTGTGGAAATTATCCAGTAAATTGTAATTTTCCGGTGTCACGAAGATTATAGAAAATTCACTAAAGTTCTTCTGTAGTAATAAAAAGTAACGTTCAGTGAATGTAACTTCATTTATTTTTTTTGTCATTTTATTATTATTTTAAATCGATCAAAGCTTAGTATTCCGCTGCAAGGCCATCCAAGTGTTAAAGTTCATTGGCACAACGTACCTTCTCTCCAAAGATTCTACAATATTTTTTTACTTTTCCTGTTGTATAGGCTATAACAGAGGATAAATATGGCGACTGGTCAAAGAATGACACCCAAATTTTTATATTTTTGGACTCTGGGACCGTAAAACGCAAAAAAAAATGATTTTCCTGTATTTATGAATGTATGTGGAGGGACACGATTTTATTCACTAACTTTGAAGCTTAATAACTCGCGTGCCAACAGTCGGAAATTTCTGAAACTTTGCAAGTTGGTTTGGGAATTAGGGAGGAACATTTCCAGAAATTTTCAGGAAAATTGGACTATCGGTTCGTGATATATTGATCCACTCCCGAACCAATCTGAAGACTTAAATGTAATGGTAACAGTTATTAAGGATGAAAACAAATAAGTAACGTTGCCATCTTTATTTATTTATTTACAATATCTAATCATTAAATACATTAAATAATTTTTCGTGTATTTAATGCTTTCGATTCTTTGATAAATTATTAAGAAAGTAAATAATAAAAATAGGGCGACTTAACGTGTCTAGAATGCTAAATTAGAAGAGGTCGTCCAAGTACAGGAGAACCTAATTTTATAGGTGACGTCGTACGCAGGAATTATAAATATTTTAAAAAAATAAAATTTATACATTGTTTTTATTTTTACCATTTTTTTTTTCTTAATTATGTAAATTAATGCGGCCATTACGTAGGAGAAATTGTCAATCTGCAAATAGGTTTTCTCCTTTTATTATTATTATTTGTTTTTTAATTCGTTTTCATTATCTGAATTTTCGGTGCTGCGTGCAGCGATAAATTATTTTTAAAAGTGCATTCCGAACAAAAATTCTTTTTTTTTTCTTCTATTTTTATCCGGAATTCAGTTTAAAACGCGAAAAAATATGCAAATTAGTAATGGAAGTAATAGATTTATCATCATCTAGAAAATGGAATCTGCACGAATTGCATTTGTAATATATAAAATATATATATATATATATATTCTNTCAAATACACTACAAAACACAGACAAAACAATACATCACAACAGACCAAACATCACATCCATTGACAAACAAAACAAAATCACGTACTGTACTGTACACGATAGACATCGCTGTAGAAAACAATGAAAAATTTGTCAACTTTTAAGAAATAAAGCTTTTGTGGAGAATGGATAAAGTACTTATTGTGCCAGTAATTTCTTGCAATCATTATACCAAATACACTACTGAAGTGTAGAAACATATGATACACAACACTATAGAAGGTTGCCATACTAAACACATGTCACATAGAACATTCTTAAATACAGACACACAGACTACGTGAACAGCTCTTAAAAAATAAAAAAAAAAAGCAATTTTATTCTGTAGTTATGCTTTGACTTTAGTCCGGCATAGCGCTAGGCATCGGTGAAGAAAGCACTCTAACAACACTATTACCGTAATAATGATATAAAACGGCGAAGATGAACCTTTAACTCAGGAAAAATTAGAAAACCGGTACTGGTATTTCGGTAACGGTATTACTCATCACTTTTCAAAAATAGGGTGTGTTTAAAACTGTGTATTTAAATACCGGTTTCCACACCCTACATCTAATTCATCTATTATTTCACATTTTTAGCGTTATCATGTACAGTATACAGTATACTATTGTATATAATTTCAATATTCTATGCTCACATTCATGTTTCCTTTTATGATTTCATACTTGTTAACTACACACTTATCTGCAGGTGTTAAAATTCCATAGGTATGTATTTATGGTGCGTTATATCTCAATAATGTAGTGAGGATACTAAGATTTTAAAAAATATTTTCTTGTTTCGCAAAGATGTTAAGAGATTTTGATATTATATCAAAATTTCTTAACATCTACAAGCAAGCCAATTTGTGATAAAAAGTATTTATAGAACGTCAATCGTTAATTAGTTTGGAAATATTTTTAAAAATTAAAGTAACGGATAGGTACAGTATTTATTAAAATATATGTATACAACAGTATGAGCTGTATCAAGAGACAAATGTCTTGCTGAAAAACTACAAACTGTGTTTATATTTCAAGTCATGATTTATGACTTTCTTTTATCAAAATAAAAAAAAAATTAACGAAATTCTCACTGTTGCCACTGAGAATTTCGTTATTTTTCATAAATGTCTAATGTTTCTGTTTAGGTTTTTTTCAATAAATTACAATAATGTATATCGAATATTTTCTGTACATTGCTGCGGAAATAGACAGAAAATTTTATCTGGTTTGTTTGTTTATCTGACCCCCCCAAGAGTGGCGACAAATGTTGAGAAACTGGCCCCCTTTAAGGTGTTACGACACTTGGGAGACTGGTCCCTTTTTAGGTGTTACAAACGTGAAGAAAATTCCGAAAACTCTTCATGGCCAACCCGTTGGTGAGGCGCGAACCCGCGACAAGTTTACCAGTGTTCGGTGATTTTTACTTTTCCGTCTATTATACATAACAGGGAAAGTATGGCGATCCGGCAAAAAATGATGACCTCTCCAGATTTTTACATTTTTGAATTCAGAACACCTTAAAACGTTGAGAAATAAAAAAAATGCAGGGGTTTCTTCTGTATGTATGAATATTTGCGTGTGTGGGTGGGAGGGGCACAATTTTGTTCATTCTGTTTGAAGCTTAATAACTCCTTTGGTTTTTATCGAAAATTTCTGAAATTTTGCAGAGAAGTTCGTTTATTAGGAGCATCGATGCTATTAAATTTTGGTGGTTAAAGGCCGAGGGGGTGAGGAGATAAAGGGGTCGTGTGTATCTCCATCTGACTTAATGACTACTCGTTATTAGCATTTACAACTTTTTCTTTTTTTAATAAAACCTATCCCTACCCTTAATATTAAGCTTTTTGCCATTTTATAATAGTTAAAATATATATAAAAGTTCTTAAAATAAAATATCGTAACAGATGGCTCCACCAAATGTTGCCGGGAAAGTTAAGCAACTCGTTGCTGGAAAGTTTTTTATTCACTCTGCCACTGGGTGGACTGAAAAATTTTGTCTGTTTTATAGTTTCTTTTTATTAAATTAATAATATATTTTTTAAAGATGAATTTTTTTTTTTAAATTCGCGATTAAAAGTATCACAAAAGAGATGCCCTTGTTGTTTAATCTTTAATTATTTAAAGTTTATCATCTAACGATGTAAAGAGCATCTTACATATTTTATTTTTGAGTACGTGTAGGGGTAGAATTTGGCATTTTCCTCGTCACCGGTAATGAGTCCTTAACGAAAAATAAACTCCAAGGCCAGTGACAGTTACCAAGAAGGCCATTTTTTTTTTTGTTTTGGAAAATTGTAAATCCTTTAAAAAAAATCCCCAATTTATACGAATACAGTATTTATATTCACTTGGTTTGTTAGTGTTTAGTGAAATCTGTTATTGTTACTCTGTACTGAAATTATCTGTTGCATTCTGTTATTTTGTAATGAAATTAATGTGAATTTTGTGTAAAACGTAATTAAATAATCGCCAAAATAGATACAGATCATATTTCTTCACTGTTCTTTGTACCTATAATTGTATATACATCATGAATACCTATAGATTTTTAATTTTCTCTGTTATGTCTATGTAAAACAGGAAAATTATGGCGATTGGTCAAAAAATGGTCCTACATTTTTGGACTCGAGGATTTTGTTAGTGGGATTCTTTCTGTGTATGGATGTTAGTGTGTGTGGGAGCACTAACATACAATTTGAATTATTTATTTTGATTAATAATATAAATGTTATTTTTAAAATAAAATCTCANATACAGCGAATGATTTAGCTCGATTCATTGATAGTCCACCGTAATTTTAGTGAAGATTCTACTATGTTACGTAGGTCTGCTGGCGAGAATTTTCGGGGATTTAGCTTCGTGTGAATAAAATGTCGATTATCTGCGTCTAGACACTGATAATCGATGTAAAATATATTTAAAAAAAAAATCTAAAACGGGTCTAAAACTGTGCCAAAAAGTTTAAGGGTTGTTCTTCGTGTTGGTGACTCACTACGGCACGCTTATTCAAAATCGTAGGAGGCAATTTGCCAGAGGTTGAGAGGAGGACTACCTGACAAATGTGTATTTCACCTTAAACACCATCCCCGGATGCCATTAAAATATAAGAAAGAAATTAAAAAAACAGATTTTTTTTCTTGGAATTTTTAATTTGCATCAATTTTATAACGTGTTTGCTTACGTAACATTAAATTTTGGGGCTCTCTGGTGTTCGAGCATCTCTGATGCCATTGGAGACTGGTTTCGCGGCTGGCCACGCGTTTTTTTCACGTGTTTAAAAGAGCAGTTACCCATAAAATGTCCTCTCGAGGGCATCCCCTTAACAGATCACCCACGCGTTGAGTTGTGGTATACCATCAAACAATCCTCTGCAATGAGTATGCAAATTATATTGTAACGCGTCAACAATGACATTCCAGGAGTATTTTAACGAGTAATTGTTTATTGTGATATCGTCACAATGCCGGGCTGCAAATATATGCTCTCCACCTCAAATTAATAGTAGCTTGCCCCCGTACATCATACTTTTCCGTTAGCAACAGAGATCTAATTTCATTCGAGGGAAAATTTTTGAATTGAAATAACGTGACTTCCGGTTTGTACCGGATGTTCGTATATAGTTAATCGAGGCCTCCTCCCTCTAAGGTTTCTATATCTGGTCTCGGCTTTCACCTATTTAACTTCGTTCTCGGGATAAAGGAAAGACGGACAGACGGACGAGTTGGAATTTATAGTTCTTCAATTTTTTTCGGATTGCAGCAGCCATAAAGAAAACTCACCAAAGTAAACTATAGAAGAATTTTTAAATACTTAAAAATAACGCTAATTTACATTTTTATAACGTTAAAATTGGGCGTTCACCGATTTATTTGAAATTAAAAATATGCGCATTTTTGTCAGACATTCTCAAAATGTTTTCCCACCCTTGAATTAGATACTCCACTCCTATTCAGAGATAATACAAGATAGTAAGGTTTGTAATAAGATTTACTGTTCCATTTGTAGAAATTCAATTAGAATTTTAAAATTTCACAAGTTACGTGCGTGTACAATCAAACTTCGATTTAACGCCGCCATTTTTTTAAGGGAGGTCCAATTTTCGTTGGTTACAATCTAATTTTCTAATTTGGCACCTAATTAAACAAATTTGTATACAATTTAATTTATTCTATAGGATATTTTTCGCTGTGGGATACTGTTTTCGATCCTTTTTTTTTGTTTTTAGTTGAAAGATCTTTGTAGGTTTCGTCAAACACTTCATTATTTGTTGATCTTGGCACCATCGATACTGTTAGTTCTGTCAGAAAAGTTTCAGATACTTGACATATATTTTTTTTCTTCTTAGCTCCTAACTTATTTTTTTACACGGGTTCTACTATTTACTGTGCAGATGTTCGTTCTTCCACATTAGTACGAAATTTCATTCCACATCTCTCGTATGGAAACACAAAGTTTAGGTCGTTACCACGAGATCGATTCGTTAATACAACGAAAACATCAAAATAGAATTGTGGCACATTGAATTTTTTCTTTAATTCACAAAATATAATTAATATAATTTTACTTTTACCTTCCCGGCTGATTTATATAACAGAGGGAAAGTATTGCGATCGGTAAAAACCCCCCTGTTAAGATTGTTACGTATTTGGACCTTGAAACATCAACAAATTCAAAAAATTGGGGGTTTCCCCCTATATTTATGTTAGTTCTCATTCGAAGCTTAATAACACCTGTGTCTTTTGTCGAAAATTTCTGAAATTTGGCACGGAGGTTTGTGTATTAGGGGTATTAATGCTGTTTAAATTTTGGTGGGTAAAGGTCGAGTGTGGAGATACAGAGGGTCACGTGTCACCTCTCGAGTGGGGTCGGACTTAATGATTTTTACTCGTTATTAGCATTACAAATTTTTATAAAACTCGCCTCTCCTCTCAAAATTAAGCTATTTTATTATTACTGTATAAATATTATGATATTATATTTTATTTAAAAACTTTTTATAACGGATGGCACCACACGAAGTTTTAACTGTTTTTGCCTGGAAAGTTACGCAACTCGTTGCTGTATTTATTTATTTATTTATTTATTTATTATATATATAAGACTGTTTCTATCGGCCACGTATATAATTAGCAGTTTCTTTTAATACCAATTGCCACTACTTAGCACGATTTGGAAGTAACCTACTTGGCTAATATAATTGGATAACTAGTAAAGTAGCCTATTTCGATAAACTCTAGCCAAATTTTCTACATATTTTAATACTTCGAGATTAGATATAACACTAGTGACTTTACATTCATTTGACATTACTTATAGGTGTTCTAATTAAGATTTTTCAGTCATTCGTCGGTAGAAGGAATTCTATGGTGGGAACAAGCCGTTTTTAATATAGATTCACTCACTCTTATACAATATTTTATCCAAGTATATATATATATAAATGTAAACAAATATCTCTGTCGCTAGTCGGTAAATATTTTCTGTAAAACCACGTGTGAAATATTCGTGTATCAGTGTTGGCTTTTTGTTCCGCGACGATACTCGCCGCGATAAGTGCCTATATTTATTCCGTAAACAAGTGTACAGTAACTAACCACTGTCAGGAGAAGAAAATAAAAATAAGTACAGGAACATTAAAATTATTATAGAGTTCGTTAGTAGTATCAGATAAAGCTTTAACTTAACCATATTTTTTTTTTTGGACAGGACACTTTGAAACGTCGAGAAATGCAAACAATTCGGTGGTAATTTCTGTATACAATATATGAATGTGTTGTGTGTGTGGGGGGAGCACGATTTTGTTCACCCGGTTTGAAGTTTAATAACCCCTGTGCTTTTTGTCGAAAATTTCTAAAATTTATCAGGGAGGTTTGGGCTTTAGTGGCATTGAAGCTATTAAATTTCAGTGGTTAAAGGTCAAAGAAGTGGGGAGCTAGAGGAGTCACGTGTCATATCTGAAGTGGGGTCGGACTTAATGACGTTTTTACTCGTTATTAGCATTTACAATTTTTTTTACATAACTCATCCCTACCTTCAAAATTAAGCTTTTTATATTAGTATTAATAAAATAAAATCTCATAAAAGATTGTACCACACGCAATCTTAACTTTTTCCTGGGAATTTTACGCGACTAGCCGGATTTTTTAATACTAGAATACTGTTTCGAGGATGATTTGGAGTTTATAGTTATTTAATTAACGGGTTTTTACCATTTACCTTATGTAATGCCCACTGAATAAACTAAGTTAACAGTATGTAACATTCTACATATTATTAAACACTCTAAAATATGTTGACGTAAGTCAAACTTATATATTCTTATCTAAATTACAGACAGAGAGGTTTGTCTGTATGTAATTTAGATAAGAATATATATGAACACCTTATATTTGTGAAAGATAATTTTTCAAGTAAATTAAATATTTAATATTTTATAACTGATATTAAGAATATTAAATAATAATAAATTTAAATTCATTCATATTAAAACTAATACGGTATAAAATTCGTTATTCTGAGAATAAATTGCCCCAAATTTATTTAAGATTATTTATTTGCTGGAAAATAAATAAAAGTTTAAACGAGTTCGAACGGAAATTTCTAAATTTAATAAACTGAAGATAAATCGTTATACGTATTTCGCGTGCGAACGTTATATCCGGGTGGTTTTTCTCTTTCTGGGTGGACGAGTATACCACCCAAAGATAGAAACAAAGACTCAGACGGAAAAAATTCTTTGGACTCGGATGGAAAACGGGACCGAACCCACGTTTTTTTCGGATAGGTGCCAAGCTCGTTCACCAATTATACTCTGAGGCTATCCACTTTTATTTTAATAAGTCCACGTATTGTTTTAAATATACCGCGTAAAATGGTTAATTTAAAATTATTAACAAGAAGAAATACGTACCAGGCATGAAGGAAAATAAAAAAAAAATGAAGTAGAGAATTACAGGGATTTATAAATTAGAAAAATTTTCTTTATCTGAAAGAAATTAAAAGAAAAAAAATTAATTATTTAACTATTGATCAAGTTATGAACTTCGATTTAGCGTCACTGTTTGTTCTCTTTAATCGAGTGTGGCATTGAACTGAATTATTTCAAACAATAATGATTGTAACTAATAACGAGGTCTGTACCAGAGCTTGGAGGACAAGTGATTTGGTAGTAACACTTGTTTACAATGAAAAATTGTAGAATCAGTGAGTGAAATACTGCTTTAATGTTCACGAGGAGTTATGAAAGTGACGCTATTTAGGAGGACATTATAACGAGGTTTAATTAGAAATTATTTTATGATCTTATATTAATTTAACAATTATAAAAATTATAATAATGTAATTTATTAAATGCAATAACTTGTATTTATAACGTAAAATTTCGTATTTTGACCTTTCATTCTGTGACTGAATATTATTTGAATAAGCTAGCGATAAAGTAAGAGGTGTAATTATCATCAATGTATATTTATTTAGACATGAATTATTCGCAGTCATCTCTTATCTAAGTAGGGTGTGGAAATTATCCAGTAAATTGTAATTTTCCGGTACCAAACGCCTATCAGTGATCGAGTGGATAAAACCACTGAACAATGGTCGTGGGTTCGCGCCTGGCAAATGGGCTGGCCACGTGGAGTCTTCCGGGTTTTCTTCACGTTTGTAACACCTAAATAGATGCCAGTTTCCCTTAGAAAGTTCTCCCGGGAGATATCCCTCTTTGGTAGACCGCCCACGTGTCGCATTGCCTTATACAAATAAACCTAACCGGTAAAAAACTACTACACACCTAGCAACCTTAGTATAAATACACACACCTCAAACGGCCATGAAACCAACACATCAAATACACTACAAAACACAGACAAAACAATACATCACAACAGACCAAACATCACATCCATTGACAAACAAAACAAAATCACGTACTGTACTGTACACGATAGACATCGCTGTAGAAAACACTGAAAAATTTGTCAACTTTTAAGAAATAAAGCTTTTGTGGAGAATGGATAAAGTACTTATTGTGCCAGTAATTTCTTGCAATCATTATACCAAATACACTACTGAAGTGTAGAAACATATGATACACAACACTATAGAAGGTTGCCATACTAAACACATGTCACATAGAACATTCTTAAATACAGACACACAGACTACGTGAACAGCTCTTAAAAAACAAAAAAAAAGCAATTTTATTCTGTAGTTATGCTTTGACTTTAGTCCGGCATAGCGCTAGGCATCGGTGAAGAAAGCACTCTAACAACACTATTACCGTAATAATGATATAAAACGGCGAAGATGAACCTTTAACTCAGGAAAAATTAGAAAACCGGTACTGGTATTTCGGTAACGGTATTACTCATCACTTTTCAAAAATAGGGTGTGTTTAAAACTGTGTATTTAAATACCGGTTTCCACACCCTACATCTAATTCATCTATTATTTCACATTTTTAGCGTTATCATGTACAGTATACAGTATACTATTGTATATAATTTCAATATTCTATGCTCACATTCATGTTTCCTTTTATGATTTCATACTTGTTAACTACACACTTATCTGCAGGTGTTAAAATTCCATAGGTATGTATTTATGGTGCGTTATATCTCAATAATGTAGTGAGGATACTAAGATTTAAAAAAATATTTTCTTGTTTCGCAAAGATGTTAAGAGATTTTGATATTATATCAAAATTTCTTAACATCTACAAGCAAGCCAATTTGTGATAAAAAGTATTTATAGAACGTCAATCGTTAATTAGTTTGGAAATATTTTTAAAAATTAAAGTAACGGATAGGTACAGTATTTATTAAAATATATGTATACAACAGTATGAGCTGTATCAACAGACAAATGTCTTGCTGAAAAACTACAAACTGTGTTTATATTTCAAGTCATGATTTATGACTTTCTTTTATCAAAATAAAAAAAAAATTAACGAAATTCTCACTGTTGCCACTGACAATTTCGTTATTTTTCATAAATGTCTAATGTTTCTGTTTAGGTTTTTTTCAATAAATTACAATAATGTATATCGAATATTTTCTGTACATTGCTGCGGAAATAGACAGAAAATTTTATCTGGTTTGTTTGTTTATCTGACCCCCCCAAGAGTGGCGACAAATGTTGAGAAACTGGCCCCCTTTAAGGTGTTACGACACTTGGGAGACTGGTCCCTTTTTAGGTGTTACAAACGTGAAGAAAATTCCGAAAACTCTTCATGGCCAACCCGTTGGTGAGGCGCGAACCCGCGACAAGTTTACCAGTGTTCGGTGATTTTTACTTTTCCGTCTATTATACATAACAGGGAAAGTATGGCGATCCGGCAAAAAATGATGACCTCTCCAGATTTTTACATTTTTGAATTCAGAACACCTTAAAACGTTGAGAAATAAAAAAAATGCAGGGGTTTCTTCTGTATGTATGAATATTTGCGTGTGTGGGTGGGAGGGGCACAATTTTGTTCATTCTGTTTGAAGCTTAATAACTCCTTTGGTTTTTATCGAAAATTTCTGAAATTTTGCAGAGAAGTTCGTTTATTAGGAGCATCGATGCTATTAAATTTTGGTGGTTAAAGGCCGAGGGGGTGAGGAGATAAAGGGGTCGTGTGTATCTCCATCTGACTTAATGACTACTCGTTATTAGCATTTACAATTTTTTCTTTTTTTAATAAAACCCATCCCTACCCTTAATATTAAGCTTTTTGCCATTTTATAATAGTTAAAAATATATAAAAGTTCTTAAAATAAAATATCGTAACAGATGGCTTCACCAAATATTGCCGGGAAAGTTAAGCAACTCGTTGCTGGAGAGTTTTTTATTCACTCTGCCACTGGGTGGGCTGAAAATTTTGTCTGTTTTATAGTTTCTTTTTATTAAATTAATAATATATTTTTTAAAGATGAATTTTTTTTTAAATTCGCGATTAAAAGTATCACAAAAGAGATGCCCTTGTTGTTTAATCTTTAATTATTTAAAGTTTATCATCTAACGATGTAAAGAGCATCTTACATATTTTATTTTTGAGTACGTGTAGGGGTAGAATTTGGCATTTTCCTCGTCACCGGTAATGAGTCCTTAACGAAAAATAAACTCCAAGGCCAGTGACAGTTACCAAGAAGGCCATTTTTTTTTTTGTTTTGGAAAATTGTAAATCCTTTAAAAAAAAATCCCCAATTTATACGAATACAGTATTTATATTCACTTGGTTTGTTAGTGTTTAGTGAAATCTGTTATTGTTACTCTGTACTGAAATTATCTGTTGCATTCTGTTATTTTGTAATGAAATTAATGTGAATTTTGTGTAAAACGTAATTAAATAATCGCCAAAATAGATACAGATCATATTTCTTCACTGTTCTTTGTACCTATAACTGTATATACATCATGAATACCTATAGATTTTTAATTTCCTCTGTTATGTCTATGTAAAACAGGAAAATTATGGCGATTGGTCAAAAAATGGTCCTACATTTTTGGACTCGAGGCCCTTGTTAGCGGGATTCTTTCTGTGTATGGATGTTAGTGTGTGTGGGAGCACTAACATACAATTTGAATTATTTATTTTGATTAATAATATAAATGTTATTTTTAAAATAAAATCTCAATAAAAGCTGGAAAAGTTATGCAACTCATTGCTAGATTTTTTTAGATAAGCTTAAATATTCACTGAAATGGATTTAGACGAATTTGCTAGTTTTGTAATATGTAAAATATTATTATTTTATATAATTTTAGCAGCAGAATAAATGATTTTAATTAATTTATACTGCATTACACAATTGTATTTCAATTATTCAGAAAAAATACTCGATAATTTACGACGTGGATCTTTATTTAGGAGAAAACTCCGATTTTCCTCATTGGATAAAGTAAGAAAAAAAAATAAAATAAATGTCCTTATTATTTAAAGCGAATAAAAAAGAAAAATACATAAAAGGTAGACTAACTTGTAACAGTTAAATCTTGTCTGAATTTTTTTAAAATTTACTTAGACGAAGATGCTGTAAATGGAAGAAAATAATAAAAATAAATAATATAATAGAAAAACTCATTAAAATTGAATGAAATAAAAATCAAAAAGTCAATATTTGAAAATTTCAAGTTTGCTTTCATCGATGGTCGATTATGTTCGGAGGAGGAAACTATAAATAACACTTTCAGATTGCGATAACTGATTTAAATAAACAAATTAAAAAATATATATTATTTACGTTATTTTTTAATGAAATTTTAAAGAAACAGTTCAGATTTTCCCCTCCGGATCATCCTAATTATATGTCCACTTTTCCATTTGTAGGCGTCAATGAACTCCTGTATCGATCGGTGCGTGATTAAAACACGCAAAAGTTTAATTCATATAAATAATTACTTTTGATTTATGGGCCATTTGGATGCTATCTATTGTAGAAATTTATTTACTGGAATATTTTTTTTAATGTGTAAATTATGAAACTAGACCTATGAAATTTAGTGTACAGATTTTTACTTTCCCGGCTGTTAAAACAGAGGGAAAGTATGGCGATCCGGCAAAAAATGACCCCTCTAGATTTTTACATTTTTATACTCAAGACACCTTGAAACGTGGAGAAATACAAAAGAATTCGAAGGTTTTTTTTTCTGTATGTGTGTGTTTTGTTCACCCTGATTTAAGCTTAATAACTCCTGTGCTTTTTGACGAAAATTTTTGAAATTTGGAATGGAGGTTTGTTCGTTAGGAGGATTCGATCCTATTAAATTTTGGTGAGTATAGGTCGAGGGGTGAGAAGATAAAGGGAGTCGTGTGTGTAGGCCTATATCCAGTAAGATGGGACTTAATTGATGACGATTTTACTCGTTATTAGCATTTACAATTTTTTTTTTTATAAAACTTGTCCCTTCAAAATTCTTAAAAAGCTTTCTGCCATTTTATAATAATTAAAAGTATTTTAAAAAAAACTAAAATAAAAGATCGTAACAGATGGCGCCAGTAAATGTTGCCGTGAAAGTTAAGCAACTCGTTGCAGGAAATTTTTTTTTTCGTGGAAGTAACGCAGTTTTATGATTAAGAAAAATCTCTGATTAGAGAATTGAACGTCTTCACTTTAGACTTCAGCTGTTCTTGAAAGTTTAATACAGTATCGATTTTCTATTTCGTAAGGAATCGATTGATTTCTAGTTGCTGGACTCTCACGATAATGTATTTTTTTCCCTCCTTTTTTTTGTTTAAGATCGGTCACCTTGAGAAATTCCGAAATTATTTCACATAACGTAAAATTACGTAGATGAAAATCTTCTAGAATTTCTTAAAACAGAAAAGCATCATTGAAATGAAATAAGATGTTTAAACTTCAATACAGTCGAACCTCGATATAGCGCTAGTAATTACTTGCGAACAGATCTTCTCATACATATTTAGTAGGGGACCCGTGAATAACTAAACGTGAGGCTATTTTTGTCACCAAATCACTTGAATTTCGGACTCCCAAATTCGTGTATAGACCTCATTCAATAGATTAATTAATTAATTAATTAATATTCCGTAAAAATTAATTTGTGCATACCTATGACATACATTTAAATTTGTAAAAAAAAACAGTATTCTTTCTTAATTTTTTGTATTTTATTGTATTTTCTTCATACATAGAAAAGTTAAAAACTTTATTGTGAACGAAGAAAATAAAGGAATTAATTAATTTTAGCGAATAAAATGGAAGAATAAATAAAATACAACTAAGAAAATAATTAAAATAATAATAATAATAATTGATAATAATTAAAATAGAACGAAGAAAATACAAGAAATATTCAGAATTTAGATTAAATAAATAAATATTATGAATTTGCTATTATTAGTATTATTATTTCTTGCTCTACAGTTTAGTATTTATATCAAAAATTACCTATTTAGATTATTGTGATGTAATAAATATTTTTCCATAGAAATTGCTAGAATTAAAACGGGTTATGAAGCTCGATATATAGTAAATTGTACACAAGTTCAAAGATTAAAAAAAAAGAAAAAAAAAACATTTTTTACTATAAATCACCGACGTATTTACATAAACAGACTACATAAATATAAAATGTCGATATATTTTGATTATTCGTTGGAAGAAAGACCATACCACTGTTTATAAGAGATAATTATCAATTAGTTATATTCTACATAGTTTAATAATAGTAATTATAGTAATGCTAATGTGCCTTCATTTCTCACAGGAAGTGAATGTGAGACTTTGGAGCCAGTTTTTTTGTAATTGATACTTCTCTAAATAGTTTTTTCCGTATCAAGTTATGAAGAGATGGCTCCAAAGTCTCCACAGTTTCCTATTTTGTTTGTTTGTTAGTTTTTTAAGTTCCTTATAATTTTAATTGCTAAATTTATTCGTTATCTTAAGATCTATTGGCTGATTCCCACTTAAAAAAAAAATTAATTTATTTTAGAATTTTGATCTAATTCTTTGGAAGTTTCTTGTATTTTATTAATATTTGATACACATTAACAAAGTATTAATTCAAATTTGTATAAATTAAATTAGATAAAATTTAATGAAGTGTTGCTACTAGTGATGGTTTCAGTTAAACAGTTTTATTAATTTAATTCGCATTAATTTATTAAAGTGGCAATCAAAAATGATTGCCACTTTAATAAATTATTTTTAATCAATCAGTTTCCTACTTAATTTACGAAAATAATTAAGTTTAAACGATTCATTAAACGGTTAATTATAATTATCCAGTATAAAAACACGGCAAAATCTTATAACTTGAATACGATTAAGTAACAAAAGATGATTTCATTTAAATTAGTTAATTTTAAACATGATTTCTGTAGACACAAATGTTCTTTTTAAATGTATTCATTTCCTAATCAATACAGCTTAAAAAATAAATTTTTAAAGCATTGTATTTACGTACAGATGTACTGTACGTTCTTTATAAAATATTTGCGTGTGTTAAAGGCCTAACGGTTAAAAATTAATATAAAAAAAAGTTCTGGTTTTTAATACTATAGTTTCTATTGATTTTCTGGATGGATCCAATCCGGAAATGCGTCATTATATTAAAAGAAATAATAACGCATTTCCGGAAGCAGATCAGCTATTATAGTAGGCTTGTGTAGTAGGCTTTTACAATGAGTAAAATTCGTTCCGGAAATTGGGGAGAGAAAGGAAAAATCCATTATACTTCTACAAGAGATAACGAAAAAAACCATAGAGATAATACCTGTTTTTGAATTTCCGATACAGTTTTAATTCATGTCCATATCAAGCATTCAATTTATTTATTTTTTAATGGAGTAACTCTGTGTTACGATGCTCATAAAACAGATTTGATTTAAGAAGATGGCGAATTTTTCTATAATTTAATTGTTTTAACGGAGCAGTTTAGTTTTTAAAGCCAGGAGTAGCGACCTTTAACCTTTTCCATACTTAAAAAATGATATTTATAAATCTAATTGAATGATAACTCCGATGTTCAAGAAGCGTAAATCATGAAGAAAAGTTTGTTTTATATATAAGGAATCTGTCATATATTTTATATTTCTAAAAAAAATATAAGATATACAGTGTACAGAAAAAGGAGAAGACAATTAAAATCCTATTATCTTCTATTACATTTTGCTTGGTCTTCTTGTAATCTCTATCCACTGGAGATGTATCTAAAGATCCTCTGTTGTAATCCAGTTTTATCTTCTTTGTGGTATACGTTATAGTGGGGTATATATTCTGTTATTAGGGTTATTTCGACGTTATTTACTGACTTCATTTTTTAAATTTTATCAAGTAGTAGTCGACGTTCTTACGAAGAATTTCCTTTCAGCTAAAATGAATCGTCCTTCATCCCTCTTCCTGAATTATTCATATTTTATTGCCATAAGTGAGCGGTGGCTTTCTATTATTTCATAAGCTTTAATTCTGGTATGTCTTTGAACTTGTATTGGATTGAAAACATGATTTATTATTGTGCAGTTTTGAATTTTATTACGTACTACGTCTCCTCTCCCGAAAACGTTAGGTCCACAGCCAAAATATTCGAAAAGCTTCACTTGTTACAGAACTGTTTTAAAATGCGTGACGTGTTCCGAATTGGTTCCTTCTGTACGTGATAATTCCATTTTTTTAAAAATTTCTTGACGTAACACAATAGATGTACTGCTATTTGAAATTCTTTTCTTGTTATTATCCAAGAATATTTACTTGTATGCGTGGTGTCAGCGTAATTATTATGTAACGTGATGCTTCCGTGTATTTTTCGTCTCGAATTTATTTATTTATAATTATATAAATGGTTAAGAGTAGCTGTATGAAGAGGCAGCTTGTCGAACGGCACAATTTATTGATTTCCAGTCTGAAACTTCTGTTGCCAGTTTTATCGCTATTGAGTTGTTTTTTTTTATAGATTTATATAATACTAATACTACTTTATTTGAGATTTCATCATTTGCCACAAATTCTAAATGCTTATTTCTGTTCATTTGCTCAGATGTGTATTTTTATAAATCGAGAAGTGCTGTATGAGTGTTTGTTGTACTGTATTTTTCGACCGCTGCTTTCAAAGTAAAAAAGCTGAGTGCATTGAACTTATCCCTGCGAAATTCTTTCTCCACTTTTACAAAATGATGATTTTAATAATATTTGCTAATATTTTTAGCCGATAACGAGATTAGGTAACACTACAGTTTACATAATTCTTAAAATTATCATTTAATTATTTTTGAAAATTGTGATTATTACAATTTTGTAAGAGTTTAATGGATTACATTTTCATATTATTTATGGAATTCAGTACAGTCGTAGGCTTAAATGCATGGGGTCCGCAGAGGGAGGCAAGTGCCCCACCGTGGGACAGTGTAAGATTGTTTGAGAAAAGATGTTTTTTGTATTGATGCAATGTTGTATTCTACAAGTATAATATGCTTATGAAACCTCCAAAATTAAATAATTTATTGATGAAATTATTTTGTCTCCAACTCACCCTGGGAAATTTTCTGTGGATGCCCATGCCTAAATGATGATAAAAAAAAAATTAATTTGTATAACTATTCAATACATGGAATATCGAGAAATCAAATCTGTAAAACGGAATAATAAAATGGTCGATAAATTCATTTTCTAATAAAGGAACAATTCTGAAAAATCAATAAATGTCATAACGATAAAAATATCAAAAATTCTGACAGCAAATTTTTTTCTGCACGCGTATTAAATTGATTACAATCTGACAGTTGCCATTTGTAATTTTTGCATATCGCCTTCGGGACATGTTAATATATAATTCACTCGGCGGCGCGTTATCCTATGGGCAGAAAGAGCGATTGCCTGGGGCCCCAAACCAATCTTTTATAATGAAATCTTTCCCAAAAAAAAAGTTCTCCCGAAGAAAAATGTTTGAACTCAACACTGCGTGCGAGGGCCTGTAATTCAAATTTTCCTGGGCCTCACGAAGCTATAAAGCGCCACTGAATCCACTAGAAACCTATTTGAAACATAAATGCTCCGTAAAAATATTTCGCCATCGTGTCTTTTGCATATAAAACGTATAATAATTTATTCTAGTATTTTATTTTTAAAATTCCAGGTAGATAATTTGGCAATTAGGTTGAGTAAATCGTGGAAAAAATACAAGTAGCCTATGTATACAGTATATAAATAGAGAATATAATGATTTTCACATTTGACATTTAAACAATAAGCGGATAAAGTATCATTTTTACGAAAAAAAAAGTCGATATTTTGGTTTGTAGCATTACATAAAGTATTTTGAACACACGGTTTCCTGTATGCGTGATGAATTTCACATATTTACAACACTGAAAAACAATTTAATTACATAAAACTTTACGTCAGAAAAACGTTAACGAAGCTTACAAAACCAGAACAGTATTTTTTTCTGGCATTAAAAATCGTTTCCTTGACATCAAATGGCATAAAATTTAAATGACACCGCATTAAAAATATGGCAACGTTTGTCGTTTATTGATTTTTCCAAAAGACCCGACGGTAAGGAAAAAAATGTTAAGAGATAATCCCAATGTAAGATGTAGTAAAATTTGCATGGAGAATTAACCAAATCTTTTGATAATATATTGAAAAAAAAACCTATGCATTTATATGTACAGTACTGGACAGATCATAGCTATGTATAGAAAAGCTATCTTACCTCTCATTATTAATGCAATCATTTCCGGGATGTTTTGCATATCTCATTATTCAAAATTTATGATGCTTTACGTCACGCGGAGAGATAAATATTCACATTTTTCTTAACAATTCTTTTCGTTTAACAAATATAAACACCAGGAAAAGGCGATTTTTAAATTGCTCGTCTCTGTATTTAAAATATAAAAAAAAATATATATATATTTATATATAATTTACAATATAATATATTTAAAGCTTGTTATACAATCGACCGTGGATCAAATTTCCGAAGAGAAATAATTATTGTATAAAGTAAATTTAGGGAGTAATCGAAGAGGTAAATTCTCTTATTGTTTATTGTGCCCTTGAATTCCTACAAGGAAATATCCTTGCTTTTCTTTTCTCGTTAATTCCGATAACATCTTACAGTTATTAAATTAATCAAGCAATATTTAATGAGCCAGAACGTGTTCTGAAAGTAGAATATCGATTATTCGGTTGATTCGTTACAGGATTTATTGGAAAATTTTTGAAAAATTGCGCGCTGTCGTACTAAATTTTGTTAACTTTTGTACAAAATAAAACTTTGAAATTAAATGCGGAAGACTCTCGATTATCCGGGATGCCAAAAATGCTTGTAGACAAGTCATTAAGTTCATGGCTCATCCGCTTTTTTTGCGGTTCAGAAGGAGGAGAAGGGGATAAACTGATGAAGTGTCCGGTTTAACTTATTAGGATTAACTACGTGAGGTAGTGTTCCCTGCTTTCTTCTGTTCACTCTTTTTTTTATTTTTACTTATTTTTTAAAAATTTATCTATTTTGTTTACTGGGTACTGAATTAACCGGGATGACATTTTCCCCATTCATCTGAATAACCGGGAGTCTACAACTTAATTTATTATAATTTATCAAATTGACTTAAAATGTCAGGATTATTACTTTCCCGGCTGTTATATATAACAGAGGAAAAATATGGCGACCCGGAAAAAATGACCCTTCCATATTTTTACATATTTGGACTCGGGGGACTTAGAAACGTCCAGAAATCCCCCCAAAATCGGGGTTTTTTCTGTACGTGTGGATGTCTGGGGGACACGATTTTGTTCACCCTCTTTAAAGCTTAAGCTCGAGTGCTTTTTGTCGAAAATTTCTGAAATTTTGCATGGAGATTTGTTTATTATGCGGATTGGAGCTATGAAATTTTGGTGGTTAAAGGTCGAGGGGTGGGCAGATAAAAGGGATCGTATCTTCAATACGGTCGGACTTAATGACGATTTTACTCGTTATTAGCATTTACAACTTTTTACAAAACCAATCCCTACCCTCAAAATTAAGCTTTTTGCCATTTTATAATAGTTATAAAATTTTTTTAAAATAAAATATCATATTTTTAAGAGATGGCGCCAGTAAATGTTGTCGGGAAAGTTAAGCAACTCGTTGCTTGATATTTTTTTTATATATATTAAATAACGTATCAACAGTTGGAATGAATGTTTGTAGAATAATAATAAAAAGTGTGTATGTGGAATGATAGAACAATTCTTGTATGCAATTTATTAAATCTTGTACATATTTATTATAACAATTAGTTTAATAAACTGATTACACTCAATTAAATATATTTATTAATTTTTAACAATCCAGTAATATGATGTTTTTATATGTTTTCAATATTATCATTGTTTATTATACACAAGTCTCTACTTTTAAATTAAAAAAATAAAAATAAAATTTATAGATAAACTTTTGTTAAAAAGGGAAAACATTTACAGTACAGTGTATAACACATACACAACACAACACAGTCGTAATGAACTTCATTTCAATATAATTAATTCATTTTATTATTCCATAAAATGTAATATAAGATGTAATGTGTAGGATAATAATAATAAAATTTTGAACTGAAAATTTTGTAAAAGTTACATTTTTAAAAGGTGCAAGTAGAATACAGTAAATATATATATATTTTATAAGGATTTGCATAATAATGAGTAAGCAGAGATAATAGAGATTTGTATAGAAAATAGTGATCATATTGAAGACCTACAAAAACATGATATTACTAGATTGTTAAAACTTAATAAATATATTTAATTTAGTATAATCAATTTACTAAAATAATTGCTATGATAAAACATATACAGGATTTAATAAATTGCATGTAAGAATTCTCCCATCATTCAACACACACAACAGTTTTTCCTGGAAACATTTGTTTAATTTTATGAAAAAATTGTGTGACGTTTACTGTACTAACAGAAGAGTTTGTTTATATTTTTTAAAAATTTAACTCTTCCTACAGGCATAATAATCATAAAACCTGCATAAACTGTAATCATGTGGTATCTAATATTTTTTTTATCCATTTATGTATTTAGTTTAATCGCTTAAAAATAATTCTACATTTGTTATCTACCTATACAATTTGCTAATAAATGACATTTCAAATGATTGCTTAGAGGTCAACTGTATTTTATTTCTATAGTAGAAAGTTTAAGGTCAAGTAAATATTGATATCTATTGGATTTTAGCTTAGCTGAATCGTTGCTTGTTTGAATGTAATTGTATAGTGAGATCAAGATAAGGGTTGAAAAAATATATCTAAAGTAAATTAATGATAATATGAATAATTCTTGATACTTGCACGTTATCTTTCTACATTAATAAATCATATGAACTATTGGAATGATTTCTAATGTAAGAAATTTAGTGGTAAATGGGTAATCAGTAACTCCTATTAAATTTCTGTTCGGAGTGAATAGTAATTTCTTAATCGAAATTACATAAATAATTTTAAACTGCCTATTCTGTAATAATTTCTATGTAAATAACCCGCAGGAGAATCGAATGAATAATTCAATAAACTTCATTTAAAATAACTTTAAAAAAAATCCTTCGTTCAATTTTATAACTTTTTCGCGTAAACCAAACTGTAAAATGTGAACTTTGTATCGTTTATTGTACACGCAATTACAGTACCGTACATAGAGGATAAAGTTTAGAAATCGATGCTGTAAATGTGCGTATAGTAATTAGAATTGGCATTGTGTTTAATTTTATTATTAAATGTTTACTTTTCCAGCTGTTATATAATAGAGGGAAAGTCAGGCAATCGGTCAAAAAAATGACCTCCAACATTTTCACTTTTTTTGGACTTCGGAACGTCGAGAAATACGAAAAAAAAATTCGGGGTTTTTCCTATATGCCAATGTGTTTAAGGGGCACGATTTTGTTCATTCACTTTGAAGCTTAATAACTCGTGTGCCTTCTGTCGAAAACTTCTGAAATTTTGCAGGGTGGTTTATGTATCTAGCAATTTTCAGGAAAATCGGACCACTGGTTCGGGATATATGGCCCCTTTAATATCTTCCGAACCAATCTGAAGACTTAAAGGTAATGGTACCGGTAGCAATTATTAATTTAAGGAAGAAAATCAAAAAAGAATGCCGGGAAAGTCTAGCAGCAACGTTGCCAGCTTTTTTTGTTTAAGATTTAGCTCACAGAAACGTATTAGAAATTAAATTAAATTTAATTTCTAATACGTTTCTGAGGGAAAAACGAGAAAATAAATCAGAAAATGTAATTGCTTATAGGCTATAATACCGACGTTGACGTATTATTTTATCAGTTTATAGCCTATTACAGTATATTATGCCTATTATCGATAATGTTTATAGAGTAAAGACAGAAGTATAATAATTAATAATATTTATGGACTATTATCATGGTTCAGCATTTCGCAACTAGTTATTAAAATAATGGAATTTTTCGGTGATAATGTAGTTATAATAACTGCCAAGGAAAAAGCCATGGACGCAGTTTTTAGTATTTACACAACTTTATATAATTGGTATTTTGTAATTTATTACGTATAAGAGAGATTTTTATCTGAAGAGAAACTAATTTATAACAGCGCCATTCGTCTCAGCTTCTGCTGTTTACAACTATTTCGTTTGAACGTGTAATTAAATGCCTCTGTTTCCATTTAAAATCAGTAATTACGTGTCGTCAGATAAGTTAAAACGATACTAACACACACTTTAGCAATGTGACTATTCGATAGATTGCGTTTATTTTGATTCGATCTTTAGTTTAGAATCTAATTGACGCAGTCACAACACAAACTGCAAACAATAAAATTGTTAATATTATCGTAATGAGTAAAAATACGTGGAAAAATATGGCTCGCCGGTGGTCGAGTGGATAAAACCACCGAACACTGGTCGTGGGTTCGTGCCTTACCAACGAGATGGCGCGTGGAGTTTTCTTGGTTTTCTTCACGTTTGTAACATCTAAATAGGGGGCCAATTTTCCATAAAAAGTCGTCCCGGGTGGTATCCCCTCAGTAAATCGCCCACTTGTCGCGTTGCCCTATACAAACAATTCAAACTTGTAGAAATATTCGCAATTATAATTAACAACTGGAAACGCTACCTGTCTAAAACAGACTTTCTTCTATAAACCTGCCTAAACGGAAAACCAGTTTCGTAACGGAACGTTCTATTATGAAAAATACTACTCTAAGCGGGAAGCCTGTCTAACGCGGAAGCAGAAGACTTGGAAACGAATTGCATGTGATATAACCTGAGTAAAGAGGAATTTTTTCGGTTTAACAGCTGATAAATTCTAAATCATAGTTAATGCTGTAACTTGCGGGCTGAAATCATGGGTAACTTCACCCTTTTAGCCAAAATAGTACTTTCATTGTCTAGAAAGAAGCTCTTGACAATACAACACCGCTGTTACTCCTCAACCCTCAAGTTAGTTAATTAATTAATTAAAACACAACCTTCTACAAAACGAAAAATTCTGGCCTACCATCGCGTTCCGTGTTAAACAGGTTTTACTGTTGTGTGAAATTTTTATATACAACTTTTCTATGATTAACGAGCTGAATTTTTTGTTAACTATTCTGATGCAGTTTAAACTAATCGATGTGTCACCAGCACCCTTATTAATTATGTCGTTTTACTGTTGAAGACGGTCATCAATTAACATCTGTTAAGAATAATGTCTAAAAGATTTGAAGGTTTCAAAGGGAGGATTCTGTAAAATCTATACATTCATCATTTATTAAATGTCTTAATATTTCAAAATTATAAATACATGGAATTATTATGAGAAAGTCAATAGATTTTTCCCCTTCTTAGTGTGGACTAAGTTTATGAAAAATATTATTCGGATTCGAAGTTGTTTAACTACTGGGTCACGACCTTCTGAGGTTCATGAACTGTTCTTGGTAACGTTAAGGTCATCTAATATTGTTTAAAGTGGGTGTCAATTAAACAGTTAGGAAACACTATTCTAAAGATTCATAGTTTAAAGGTTTCAACGAAGAAATCCTGAAAAAAAGATTTTTTTTTCAGGATTTCTTCGTTATTATACCGTATATAACAGAGAGAAACTATGACGATCGCTCAAAAATTGACCCCCTCCAAGATTTTTACATTTTTTAACTCGAGGGACCTCGAAACGTCGAGTAATGGAAGAAAAAATGTGGGTGTTTTCTGTATGGATGTTCGTATGTGGGGGGCACGATTTTGTTTGTTTACCCACTTTGAAGCTTAATAACTCCCGTGCCTTTTATCGGAAATTTTTGAAAATTTTCGCGGAGGTTTGTGTATCAGGGGCATTGATACTGTTAAATTTTGGTGGTTAAAGGTCGAGGATGTGGGGAGATAGAGGCGGTCACGTGTCACCTCTCGAGAGAGGTCGGACTTAATGACAATTTTACTCGTTATTAGCATTTACAATGTTCTATAAAACCTGTCCCTATCTTCAAAATTAAGCTTTTTGCCATTTTATAATATAAAGTTTTTAAAATAAAATATCATAACAGATGGCACCACACACAATTTTAACTTTTGCCAGTAAAGTTACCTAACTGGATTTTTAATTTGTGCTTCTGTCTTCCATAATCTTTGAACTTTTTAATGCCACGAATAACAATTTTGTAATTAAAGCCGAGAAAATTTTAATGCAAAACTTTTGAACAATTTATTCTAAGAGTTAATATATTTAAACTCCCTTCGGGATGGGTAAGTTCTCTGGATAATTTAATAACTTGTATAGGATATAATTTACTAATATTTGAATTATTCATTTAGGCGATGATAATATCGACAAATGTAATTATTGTCTATCAAATTCCCTAAATTTCATTATTAATTTAGATATAGATTTAGTTGAATATAATTTCACATAAAGTTTATATCTAGTCAAAGTGATTTGAACTAAATAAGAATTCATAATTTCAAATTAATTGTAATTAAATTCTAAATAATAATTACAATTATTTGTTTATGGATTTTTTTATTGAAGAATTACTGTATTATATTTTTTTGTCTATGAATTCTCTTCTTGTATAAATTAACATTGGAAAGATGGGAAAATTATTGTTGTGTAATTATACTTTATTTAAATAACAGCTTACAAGAATGATATACAATTAAATTACAAGCTACACCTTATTATATTGTGACGAATGATTAAAGGTGTAACATATACAATAATTTTTAATGGTATTTATTTTAAAGAACCTATGATATCAGCCCATTAAACTTAATGGGTACCATAGAGTTTACAGAGCCCATTATGTGTAAAGGGTTATGTACGTGAAAGAGCTTAAGGTTCTGTTCTTGTGTGATGTTACGTGAAAGAATTTCATTGAACTACAAAGACTTTATAATTCAATTATATACTGTACAAAGGAGTTTCATGAGAGAGCTTGACTTTCCATTGCGAAAACCTTGTATGAAAGAATTTCATTGTAAGTTTCAATGAAACGATGATTTGCTAGATTTATAGTGTCAATAACGTAATACAGTATACATCAATAGAAACGAATAGTCATGTTGTTTGTTATGAGTCCTGAAGCGGTTTAGGTCCAAAAAAATTAATTTGTTCTCAGTTTAATCATCTTTAACTAATTACTATCGATATTCGGTTTCTTTCCGCTCTGTGGACACTAAGGAGAGGGTCTTCTTCTTATCAAGCCGATTTTGGGTTCGGCCAGATCCACAAGGAACGTTCCCATGAAAAATTCCTGGGGTTTTTTTCGATCCGTCCGGATTCGATACCAGATCCCCCAGAGTGATAGGTTGCCATCTTAACCGCTCGTTTGAATGAGGGGAATGTGCTAGATTCAGTTTGGTTTGGTTTGGTTTTATTCGTATATGGCAACGAAACATGGGCGATCTGTCGAGGGACTCTATGGGAAACTGGCTCCTGTTTAGGTGTTACTATCGTGAAGAAAACCCGGAAACCTGGCCAGGCTCGAACCCACGACCAACTACCGGTGCTCAGTAATGAACTGAACACTGGTGGTTAGTCGTGGGTTTATCCACTTAGAAATCCCCTCATTCACAGCGGTTCCTAGAAGACCCCGTGCCCACCAGTGGCTATCTCCCATTCAGACTATAATCCCTACCGATATATCGCTTAATGTTCATTATTTTAAGTAATGTTTCCATATAATTCGCTTAGGTAATTATCTAAAAGCATAGCAATTTAACTAGATGGTAATTATTTCTAAATGACTATTACTTTCCTTCACGAAGGGGCCGATTTTCCTCCTTTCTGACCTTCAATATGTAATGTTTCGATTATTATGTGTTGTAGAGTATTAAGACGATTGTTTTCGTGTTAATGAGATGTTTTTCTTATAATATACGAAATAGAATGTATTTTTATTACATTTATAAATAATATTTCTTATAAAACGAATATAAACTTACATAACTTTGATGGACGCCATTTTTGAAAATATGAGATGTTCGTCTGGTTGGGAACGTAAGTTTACGTCAATTTGACGTCACCTTTTCATTTTTACAACGAGCAAATCTAAAAGGTGACGTCAAATTGACGTAAACTTACGATCCTAACCAGACGATATCTATTATGGCGCATTTAAAAAATATTTTTTTTTACAAATCAATCGAATAATGTATATTCGCCCAGTCATAATTTCATCATTTCTACTGTATAATTTTTAAAATGAAATTACAATGCCTAAACTAGGCTTCTTCTACATTGTGTTTCGGCCGCCATTTTGAAACAAGATGGCGGCTAACTGAATTTAGAATGATTATACGAAATAAAGACATTTTGGCTGTATTGCACAATATTTAAAAGTTAAAATTCGACAAATAATTAAACCATTTATATCCTAGAGATCAAACAAGACAATAAAATTATTATAAATATAAACTAATGCTGTTTAACTTTTAAATAATGGTTCTAAATGACAATTTTCAGTTTAGTTCAGAATATGCTTTCACACAAATTTAACACCTAAATGGGGACTAATTTCTCCATAGAAAATCCTCCTGGGAGGCATTCCCCTTGGCAGATCATCTACATGTTGCATTTCTATACACAAACAGTACACTGTTTTTAAAATATATTAAACTTTTCCTAGAAGTCAAGAGCCCTTAATTTGTTAATTAGTTTCCAAGTGGTTGGAAGATTAATTAGCATTTTTCAGCTATTTGTGATTTTAAGCTAAGCTAAGTATCTTCAAAGATACTTAATGAACTAAAGATTTTTGACTTCTATACAAAGATATGTTATCTTTTAATTTATTCAAGGAATCTAAGAAAAGTTGATATAAATTTTTATAGGTCATTTGTAAACATCATTTATTTTATATACAGTGTACTATATCATCAGCCATGCTTGTCACGGAACTAACCTTCAGTTTATTATTTTAGTTTGTCAGTTTATTTTAACTTATTATTTATTTGTTTAGTGAAGATTGTTTTTGTTTTTGAGTATGATATAATCTCACCAAATGTTTTTCCTCTCTGTTTAAAGATGTGATACTAATTCATAAATTAGAAATAATCATAGGTATAAAGTAGGATTTCAGGTGCATCTGTTTCTTTAATGTCTCCAGATAATTATGAAAAATTGCAGTAAAGTTAATTTGCTCCATGTTGACTTCCTGAAAAAAAACACACCTCACTTCCTTTACACATATTTCATCTTCCTGTTTTCTTTGTGTGACTCACACAGCTGTTATGCATTTAATATTTGTTTTATATATTTTCTTTAACTTATTCAGTAATTGTTAATAGCAATTTTAAATTCAAATGTATTAGAAATTTTGTCTTATATATGTACTAATTTGTCATATAAAATGCATTTTCAGAATGAAATGAAAAATTAANTATCTGAATTAGTCAAACTAAATTTTAAAATTAAATATTATCTATAAATTATTTTTTTAGTTTAATATTGATGATTTATTTTTATTTATATTCTGTATATAAAATATACATGGCAATATCCAATGAGCAGAATAAGTCACCTCCCACATTAATGAGGTGACTTATTCTGCTCATTGGATATTGCCATAGTATTAAATATTAATTGGTCGTTTCTTCTCATTAATGTGGGAAGAAACGACCAATTAATATTTAATACTCAGAAATGTAAATAATATCATATTATAGAGTTTTAGAAAATAAAAAAAATTATAAGAATAAATTTAATAAAGAAAATAATAATTATTATTTCATTATAACTATAATAAATATTTTAATCCTGCTGTTTTTAATCTTAAGCACTACTATCAAGGTTATAAGTGGAAACAACGGTTATGATAGATGATATATGATATATCGAGTGTCATTGAAATATTATATATTTAAGGATAATTATAAGTTTATATCTATTTTCATTTTGTAAATTTCTGAAATAATATAATTTTTGTACGGATAATTTATAGAAATGTTTATCAAAACAGTTGAATAATCTGTAAATTTGTTAAAATTAATCAATGCTAAAATTATGCTTATCATCAATAAATCTATTTTTCTCATTTTTATCAGGAAAATAAATTAAATCATTCATAAAAATTTTCTGGATGATTAATAAATAAACTATAAATATGGATTAATTTTTGTTTATTTAAATATTTAAATTTTCTTTTATTGCATAAGTAATTTCTGTTGTGGGCAAAATTTTGTGGGCGTGTAGTATTTACTTGTACTTAAACTCTACCAAAGCTGCAGGACCCAGTATTCAGGCATTCTTGAGAAACTCACGATTAAAGTTTTTCTAAAACTATTAATATCTATGCAGAAACATCACTCTGGTGTTCGTGGTGTGGTGTGATTAGTTAAGGAATTGCATGAAGAGCATTAATATGCTGGTTTGATTCTCATATATTTTTTTTTACATTTATAATTTAATCTTATTGTTATTAAATTTGTTATATACAGTTTTTAATGTCATCAAAAATTTACTTTTTTTATTTTGATTACTCCATATTTAGAAAGTACATATAACATTATAATCACATTTTGTATTGTTTAATGTAACGTAGGTTTTTACCATATAATATACATATCAATACATTTATATTACATTTTATATGTAAGGATAGGAAGATATAATAAGAAACTCAACACTATCTGTACTCTGTCCAGCAAAAAATATATTATATATACTGTACTGTATATAATATTTTAGTAGGTAGACATGCCTATTCTAATCAGGAAAGAAAACTTGACAATTCTTTCTACCTGGATGCTTCAATTTTACCAGAGAGGTAAGGGCACAGCTAGAGTCCCTTTGATGTAGAAAGGGAAGTGATCAAAGTTGACTCAGGATTAAATATCCCAATGTTCTTTAGTAATATGTTTGTTTTTGCTTTCCTGAAGCTGAGTGAAATAACTCTAAAAGTACTTGTAAACTACATAGTTGTTATTTATATATACTCCATTAAAACATTTCCCACATACACAAAGTAAGGGAAAGATTAGCAATATGAGCAAGCTTTATTTTGCCTAATTAAAATAAAACAGTCGGAATATGAAGTACACCTTGAAAATAGTTGTAAAATTAAAAAATCTGTAAATTAAGGTAAATTTACAGTTAATCAAAAAGCTATTAAAAATTTTCAACAAATTTGAACTCTAATAACCACTTCACACTAACACTTACCTCATTTCCATAACTTCTACATTAAAGTTATTTGAAAGTTACCAAAAGATATCGAAGACAACCACTTCTCACTAACAGGAAACTGTTAGTGTGAAGTGGTTACCAGAGTTCAAATTTCTTAGGACATTTTCATGCATATTTTGAAGACATTCAATTATTGCCATTTTATTTTATCACTATTACTTACATAATTAAAAAAATGCCAATAAATACTGTTTAATGATTATTTGTTTTAAACAATTATATGCTTTTCTGGTTACTTTTATTTTTAAAACTTTGTAGTTAATCAAAAAGAAATGATGAAAAATTATTTAGCAAAAACTAGTTTTTAAAAAATTACCTCTTTAGAAAACTATATAAACTTCTTCATAAGAACAGGCAGTTAATGAAAATGTATATCTAAATGTTTCCTTACCAAACTTAAAGAGTCATTATGAAAGCTATCTTCATTTTTCTTGAGTTCATTTCCAAAAGATGAGTCTTTTCAGTTTTTGATCATGTATAAATTTATATTTCATAATTTACTGTGTTTTAGGTCATTTAAATTTAAAACATTTTGACACTTAAGTGCAAAAATAATAAATTTTCAATAATTCTTGTTCTTATCTTTAAGCTTTGTTGTGCATCTTGTTGTGCATCTTTATATGTTTGTTTTCAAAGGATGACTGCTAGATATTGATTAATATCACACTAAGAACACCTAATTTAACTTAAAAACAAGCAAAACTCAAGTGAGTGGTGCTCTTGCTGGTTTATAGATTGAGTTAGGTGTTCTTAATGTTTGTTTTCCATTGATTATCTTTTAATTAATTCATTTGACATATACCAAGTATTTTATTGAATAAAGTTGAAGGTCTGTGTTAATCATCATTAAAATCTCTCTCTCTCTCTCTCTCTCTCTAACACACATTTTTTAAACATTTGAAAAATAATACNTATCATCGGCCATACTTGTCACGGAACTAACCTTCAGTTTATTATTTTAGTTTGTCAGTTTATTTTAACTTATTATTTATTTGTTTAGTGAAGATTGTTTTTGTTTTTGAGTATGATATAATCTCACCAAATGTTTTTCCTCTCTGTTTAAAGATGTGATACTAATTCATAAATTAGAAATAATCACAGGTATAAAGTAGGATTTCAGGTGCATCTGTTTCTTTAATGTCTCCAGATAATTATGAAAAATTGCAGTAAAGTTAATTTGCTCCATGTTGACTTCCTGAAAAAAAAACACACCTCACTTCCTTTACACATATTTCATCTTCCTGTTTTCTTTGTGTGACTCACACAGCTGTTATGCATTTAATATTTGTTTTATATATTTTCTTTAACTTATTCAGTAATTGTTAATAGCAATTTTAAATTCAAATGTATTAGAAATTTTGTCTTATATATGTACTAATTTGTCATATAAAATGCATTTTCAGAATGAAATGAAAAATTAAAATCACTCAACTCTAGAATCAATTTGTTGTAATTACATTTAATGCAATAAATCTATGACTTTATAAACAATCTTCTTTTTAATTCTTTCAATTACTATTTTAAAAAAGTATTACGGAAGAATATATTTATCTATACATCCTGCGTTAAGGTATAAAGAAACAAAAATAACATCACATAGATAAGGGATGGAAAATTTTATGAACTTTAAATCTGGTAGAGAAAACATGGTGGATATGAAAAAAAAAGAGAAGTTTCCATGCCAATTAAGAATTTTTACCTTTTTGTATGTATTTATGTGATGTGTACATGTATGTTTGAGCATTTAAACTTGTAATTTATTGATTCTGCTATATATATTAATTAATTAAAGCATCAAAACTCAAACTAAAATTATAGAAATAATAGTTTATTTCTTAAAATAAAATATTTTTTGATAGTATAGAACATTTAATCCTTAAATATTCTATGCATATTAAATATTTTCATATTAAATGAGAAAGATATAAGACTTTGTTTAAAATATAGAAGTAAGCAATGATAAAACTTGTTTAATATTTGTAATTTCAATTTTTATGCTTGATTAATTATTCACAAATGGTTTCAATAGATTTGGATGTTACATTATACCTACTCACGGTCATTCAGAATGTAGATTTTAGATGGACTTTCATGATTCAAAAATAAGTAGCATTAACTGAAAATTTGCCTACTGAATTTTTAATGTTTATAACTAAAAATCTGCATCAATATTTAAATATTTTCAAAATGTATTGCATCTGTGGAGTCTCCTTGAAAATTCAAATTATATTTTTAGATTAGTTATCTTTCTGACATAACAACAGTTCAAACAGTTTAAATTTAGCTTCAACTAGATTTTAAATATGTTTTGTATATTCAAATATAATAAATCTATACAATTTTAAAGTTGAATTATTACAAAATATAAACTTAAATATAACTAAAAGTCTAAACTGTTTAAAGAATTGTATTAGAAATTTTTTAATAAGCAATTCTTTAAAGTTACTAAAAAAATTTATTTTAATTGAAACTAATTTATTAAAATTAGGTGAAAATTAATTAAAGCAATTTGATTTGTTTTTTTTTTAATAAATAATTGCTTGATTGTACATTTATTTATATTTTATAAGGTTTATTTAAAAACCCTTCTAATTTAAAATTTTTTAATATGAATGAATATTATGGTGTGAATGTATTATTGCTTAATTTAGAGTAAAAATAATAGAATTCTAAATTTATAATACAAATTTTCCAAGAAAATTTATAATTTTAAAGTTTAAATGTTAAAACATAATGTTCAGATTAGAAAAAAATGGGAAAACTAAATTGTTTCTGTTAAAGTTGAAAATTAGAAAAATATTTTTAGTTGTTTGTTGAAGAAGATTTGAGGAGAAAACCATTTATGTAAGATCAAAAGGAATCAAACTTTCACTACGTCTGTATCTAATAATAAATCTCATAAACTGGTAAAGTGAATAAATGAGATCTTCCAGCAGAAATATGTTATTTATAAAATGTTTTGGCTAACTGGACAGCCATCCTCAGGATTAAATATCCCAATGTTCTTTAGTAATATGTTTGTTTTCTATACACAAACAGTACACTGTTTTTAAAATATATTAAACTTTTCCTAGAAGTCAAGAGCCCTTAATTTGTTAATTAGTTTCCAAGTGGTTGGAAGATTAATTAGCATTTTTCAGCTATTTGTGATTTTAAGCTAAGCTAAGTATCTTCAAAGATACTTAATGAACTAAAGATTTTTGACTTCTATACAAAGATATGTTATCTTTTAATTTATTCAAGGAATCTAAGAAAAGTTGATATAAATTTTTATAGGTCATTTGTAAACATCATTTATTTTATATACAGTGTACTATATCATCAGCCATGCTTGTCACGGAACTAACCTTCAGTTTATTATTTTAGTTTGTCAGTTTATTTTAACTTATTATTTATTTGTTTAGTGAAGATTGTTTTTGTTTTTGAGTATGATATAATCTCACCAAATGTTTTTCCTCTCTGTTTAAAGATGTGATACTAATTCATAAATTAGAAATAATCACAGGTATAAAGTAGGATTTCAGGTGCATCTGTTTCTTTAATGTCTCCAGATAATTATGAAAAATTGCAGTAAAGTTAATTTGCTCCATGTTGACTTCCTGAAAAAAAACACACCTCACTTCCTTTACACATATTTCATCTTCCTGTTTTCTTTGTGTGACTCACACAGCTGTTATGCATTTAATATTTGTTTTATATATTTTCTTTAACTTATTCAGTAATTGTTAATAGCAATTTTAAATTCAAATGTATTAGAAATTTTGTCTTATATATGTACTAATTTGTCATATAAAATGCATTTTCAGAATGAAATGAAAAATTAAAATCACTCAACTCTAGAATCAATTTGTTGTAATTACATTTAATGCAATAAATCTATGACTTTATAAACAATCTTCTTTTTAATTCTTTCAATTACTATTTTAAAAAAGTATTACGGAAGAATATATTTATCTATACATCCTGCGTTAAGGTATAAAGAAACAAAAATAACATCACATAGATAAGGGATGGAAAATTTTATGAACTTTAAATCTGGTAGAGAAAACATGGTGGATATGAAAAAAAAAGAGAAGTTTCCATGCCAATTAAGAATTTTTACCTTTTTGTATGTATTTATGTGATGTGTACATGTATGTTTGAGCATTTAAACTTGTAATTTATTGATTCTGCTATATATATTAATTAATTAAAGCATCAAAACTCAAACTAAAATTATAGAAATAATAGTTTATTTCTTAAAATAAAATATTTTTTGATAGTATAGAACATTTAATCCTTAAATATTCTATGCATATTAAATATTTTCATATTAAATGAGAAAGATATAAGACTTTGTTTAAAATATAGAAGTAAGCAATGATAAAACTTGTTTAATATTTGTAATTTCAATTTTTATGCTTGATTAATTATTCACAAATGGTTTCAATAGATTTGGATGTTACATTATACCTACTCACGGTCATTCAGAATGTAGATTTTAGATGGACTTTCATGATTCAAAAATAAGTAGCATTAACTGAAAATTTGCCTACTGAATTTTTAATGTTTATAACTAAAAATCTGCATCAATATTTAAATATTTTCAAAATGTATTGCATCTGTAGAATCTCCTTGAAAATTCAAATTATATTTTTAGATTAGTTATCTTTCTGACATAACAACAGTTCAAACAGTTTAAATTTAGCTTCAACTAGATTTTAAATATGTTTTGTATATTCAAATATAATAAATCTATACAATTTTAAAGTTGAATTATTACAAAATATAAACTTAAATATAACTAAAAGTCTAAACTGTTTAAAGAATTGTATTAGAAATTTTTTAATAAGCAATTCTTTAAAGTTACTAAAAAAATTTATTTTAATTGAAACTAATTTATTAAAATTAGGTGAAAATTAATTAAAGCAATTTGATTTGTTTTTTTTTTAATAAATAATTGCTTGATTGTACATTTATTTATATTTTATAAGGTTTATTTAAAAACCCTTCTAATTTAAAATTTTTTAATATGAATGAATATTATGGTGTGAATGTATTATTGCTTAATTTAGAGTAAAAATAATAGAATTCTAAATTTATAATACAAATTTTCCAAGAAAATTTATAATTTTAAAGTTTAAATGTTAAAACATAATGTTCAGATTAGAAAAAAATGGGAAAACTAAATTGTTTCTGTTAAAGTTGAAAATTAGAAAAATATTTTTAGTTGTTTGTTGAAGAAGATTTGAGGAGAAAACCATTTATGTAAGATCAAAAGGAATCAAACTTTCACTACGTCTGTATCTAATAATAAATCTCATAAACTGGTAAAGTGAATAAATGAGATCTTCCAGCAGAAATATTTTATTTATAAAATGTTTTGGCTAACTGGACAGCCATCCTCAGGATTAAATATCCCAATGTTCTTTAGTAATATGTTTGTTTTTGCTTTCCTGAAGCTGAGTGAAATAACTCTAAAAGTACTTGTAAACTACATAGTTGTTATTTATATATACTCCATTAAAACATTTCCTACATACACAAAGTAAGGGAAAGATTAGCAATATGAGCAAGCTTTATTTTACCTAATTAAAATAAAACAGTCGGAATATGAAGTACACCTTGAAAATAGTTGTAAAATTAAAAAATCTGTAAATTAAGGTAAATTTACAGTTAATCAAAAAGCTATTAAAAATTTTCAACAAATTTGAACTCTAATAACCACTTCACACTAACACTTACCTCATTTCCATAACTTCTACATTAAAGTTATTTGAAAGTTACCAAAAGATATCGAAGACAACCACTTCTCACTAACAGGAAACTGTTAGTGTGAAGTGGTTACCAGAGTTCAAATTTCTTAGGACATTTTCATGCATATTTTGAAGACATTCAATTATTGCCATTTTATTTTATCACTATTACTTACATAATTAAAAAAATGCCAATAAATACTGTTTAATGATTATTTGTTTTAAACAATTATATGCTTTTCTGGTTACTTTCATTTTTAAAACTTTGTAGTTAATCAAAAAGAAATGATGAAAAATTATTTAGCAAAAACTAGTTTTTAAAAAATTACCTCTTTAGAAAACTATATAAACTTCTTCATAAGAACAGGCAGTTAATGAAAATGTATATCTAAATGTTTCCTTACCAAACTTAAAGAGTCATTATGAAAGCTATCTTCATTTTTCTTGAGTTCATTTCCAAAAGATGAGTCTTTTCAGTTTTTGATCATGTATAAATTTATATTTCATAATTTACTGTGTTTTAGGTCATTTAAATTTAAAACATTTTGACACTTAAGTGCAAAAATAGTAAATTTTCGATAATTCTTGTTCTTATCTTTAAGCTTTGTTGTGCATCTTGTTGTGCATCTTTATATGTTTGTTTTCAAAGGATGACTGCTAGATATTGATTAATATCACACTAAGAACACCTAATTTAACTTAAAAACAAGCAAAACTCAAGTGAGTGGTGCTCTTGCTGGTTTATAGATTGAGTTAGGTGTTCTTAATGTTTGTTTTCCATTGATTATCTTTTAATTAATTCATTTGACATATACCAAGTATTTTATTGAATAAAGTTGAAGGTCTGTGTTAATCATCATTAAAATCTCTCTCTCTCTCTCTCTCTCTAACACACATTTTTTAAACATTTGAAAAATAATACCAGTAATTGTAAATGGATAAGGTTCATAAATTGCATTGTTTAAAATTGTTCATTTAAAAGCTCATTTTCAAAAACTAAAAGATGTTCAAAATATATATGTAAACTGAAAGAAATAATAATAAATGTTTTCTGTTAAATTTATTTAATGCTTTCTAATCAAAATAATTATAATTGAAAATGTAGTAATATTTATGTCTGTTTGTTTCAAACCTTTCTGAATGATTTGTGCTTTTGATTTTTTGATTTACATAATAATACAAAGGAGAATCAATAAATAAGGTAACAAGTGAACTGAATGTATTTTTGTTAGTATAAATGTGAATCTACAGCTATACATACATAGGTAAGAACACTATGTTTCTGTATAATCAAATTTGTCCAATACTTGTTCCACGGGGTAATTAATGCATCCATTCTGTCGGAAAATAATTTTGTGTCATGCAAAATTCTAGCCAGGCAATGACTGCCTGTTGCATACTCTCTACAGTCAGAAATCATTGTCCACAGAGATGCTTTTTCTTGGGCCCAAAGAGATGAAAGTTATGGGAGCCAGATCTGAACTATAGAGTATTCTAAAATCTCTCAATATATATCATCAATATGAGACCAGTTTCTTAAGACAATATGCATTTTTGTATTGCTGTGCAAGAGAATGACACCATCTTGTAGTTCTCTGGTCTCCGTACCTCAGTAACAGCAACAGATTCAAGGTATAAGTGTTAGTCATCTTCCTCTATTGTAGAGACCTTGTGACCTTATTTATTGATCCTTCATTGTATAATAAATTTTTAAATCATTATCTGTAATAACTAACTTTATTTTGAATTATAATTTTTTATTCTGAATAAATCTGTATGAAAGTTATGATAATGAAAGCAATGGTTTAATTTAAATTTATAATTAAGACATTTTTTAATGCAATCTTCATACAAATTTGAATCTTTTTCTATTGTATTAACTAAATTATTTATATTTCTATAACTATATAATAATTATAATTCAATAATGTTTTAAAAAATTATGTTTACATATATAATTTAAATATTTTTTGTAATAAATGATTTAATTTCAAATTACTAAATCTTTTTCAAGTAATTAATAATATGCCCTATAGTTATTTGTTGGAGTATTGCATTATGCCATTTAATTTAATTGAATTGAATAAATCAAGTGTCATAATATATGTAATTAAAGCATGAAATTATTAATAATTAATTTGTAATATTTTAATGATATTAATTAATTTAACACCATTTTTTAAACAGTTATTTTGTGAAATAAATTTAATAACTCTGATCAAATTCCCAATAGAAGCAACTTTTTTCGCATTAAGATAACCTAATATCCCAATTACCAACTTATTTATTTACGAAATTATCATCACGTAATGAATAAATCAATTAGAGTAAATCTGGCGTAGATTATTACATTAGTAATTAGCGTACTTTGTAATTCATCAAAATCCGTGCTGCCATCTGTTGAATATTTTCATAAATATATTTAAAATTTAGTTTTTAAGAAATGATAAAATAACTAATATACATAGAAATATGTATAGTTTTATTAATTATTCACAAATTAATCATTACAATAAAGTTATCTCTTACTAGAAACAAGTACAGTAAGAGGACATAAGAATATAATTTCCCTTCAATTAATTTCAAATTATTTATTCTTAATTTTAACTGATGTATTGCAACTTTTAAGCGAGCACCTTTATCGGGAAGGATGGCGACATTACTGCTAACCTACTTGCTAGTCTACAATAGCAGTAATGTCGCCATCCTTTCCGATAAAGGTGCTCGCTTAAAAGTCGCAATAGATAAGTTAGAATTAAGAATATAATTATAAATTGATTTGGTTAAATTTATTATTTTTTTTCTAGGTGTTAGAATTATTCACTACAATAAGAGAGATGACTAAAGAATTAGTCCAGCAACATAATATTGTAGCACCTCTGTGTAGGCAAACTAGTAATCTTGCTCTCGACACTATTCTTTGTAATTCTCAGCAGTACGAAGTATTATATGTTGGAAAAATAAAGGTAAGTGTTGAAAAATATGTAAGTTACAGCATTTATTAAGTTACGTATTTATATACACAAATAAATTAAAAATGCATATGTAATTATTAGATAAGGTAATATAGTATTATACACCGACACCTAAAAGAACAAATAAACTGTTGGGTGTCAGTGTATAGTATTTGTAGTTAATATCAGTTTTAGTGTTGATTGAGCCAATATATATTTTATAGAGAGAAAAAAAATTAATTTTATACACTTTTCTTTTGTATTAAATTCATTGACCTAATTAATATTCCATATTACACATTTCAAATTAATTTATTATGGATAAATTATTGAATGTTATGCAGTGATTTTTGTTGCTTGTATGAAGCTGGGATAGAGTGGGCCCTTTTGCCATTTTTCTGTATTTTTGGGACAAATTAAATATGTTATATTCTGTTATTAAAAATAACATTAATTTATAGAAATAGGAACAGCTATGGACTAACCAATTTTCTCTGAGCCTGCAGATAAATTCTTAGCTCTTCCTCTCTCAATGAGGACCTGATGCATTAAAATTAAAAATACAGAATTTAAGAACATGTTTCAAATATACATTTTCATTTCCTGTATTTGAAAGTTTCTACATAGAAAGAAATAATGTAGAATAAATAATCCAAACATTTAAATGTGTGCCTAAGAATAATAATAAGAATATATATAAAGAAATATTGTATACGAGTATTTGATTGTATATACATGTTAAGAGATGCATGTAGTGTGACTAAAAGGTTCAGTGAATGTTAGAATAAAAATTACAAAACAGAAGATACATAGGAATTATTATTGGCCTTTAAAGTACTCTCCATGAGAGATTTTGCACTTTTCAGCATGTTCATAAACCTTCTGGAAACAGTTGAAAAGGTCTTGTTTGGGAAATGCCATAAGAACTGTTGTCACATGGGCTCGAATCTCAGAGACACTAACAAAATGTTATTCCTTAATGACCTCTTTGACACAAAGAAACAAATACAAGTCCACAGGCACAAGATCACTTTGTCAACATTTCGTGTCTCTGTCACCATTTTTCTCAATGTGAAGCATAACTTCATGTTGTACCATTGTTCCATTGCTTAATGATACAACATCTCATACAGACTGTTCTTGAATGACTGTGGTGGAATCTCTCTGGCTTGAAATACACGTGGCTACATCACATGCATTTCAAGCCAGAAGATGATTCTAAACATGTCCTTGGAAGTCTGTGTGCTTGCTCAACCATTGTGGCATGCATTGCATTCAAGATAGCCTAACATCCACTGAACTTTATAAACACACCACATATTATATTAAAGCATCATAAAATAATCACTGTCTGAAAAAAAAAAAATATGGCTAAAATAAAAGCTACTTTATTTTATGGTATGGATAATAAAATTATATAATTAAATAGGAAGACTAGAACAGTTTCTATCCAAAACAAGTATGATTTATTAAGTGATAATGCAAGTGTGAGTGGAAATACTCAAAAATAGACAACTGTAAGCATTTTAGAGATAATTTTCATTTTTTTAAGATGTAAATGACCATTCAGTTTTCTAAGGTTAAGGAAGAAGTATTGTAGACAAGTGAAGAAACTTGGAAGACTCCACGTGGTTGCTATTGGTGAGATGCATACCCACAACTATCAAGATTCAATGGTGGTATCCATTCAGACTTACATTTTTGCATGCTCATAAAATCAATAATTATTATCATATTTATCTAGCTTTGAATTATATAACTTTTAAGATTAAAAAGTAACTCAGAGGACAATGATTTCAATTAGAATCTGATCTGAATAACTGAATTATTTCTTCCCAAAAAAAGTTTTTGACTCAGATAATCAAGAATCCTAAAATGCTTGCTACCAGGGATTTCATTTAACTTTAATTATAAATTTGATCTGAATATTTTTATTATAATTTGAGAAAATGACAATAATAATCAATAAAGTAAATAAAGAATAAAAACTGTGAAAGAGCAAGTTATTAATATTAAATAAGGTAAGAGAGAACTTTTACAGCCTATCAAATTACATAAATATGATAAAGGCTTTTTACATACAAAGTATATTTCCTAGAATTCTTTTGACTTGATAATTTGAGTTTTTTTTATTTTGTTTAATTGCACAAAGAACAATAGAATGGTTTTTAAACAATTCTTTTAATTTTATTTACGTGTATAATTTCCTTTTATCATAATGTGATGTTTTGCTTGTATTGTTAATGCAATAGACTTTATATATAAGTAATATAGTTTAATACATAGTTACAGTGACTAAATTTTATATTTATCCTTCACAATATAAATCATGTAATCTTGATTTGCAAATGTCTATGTCAACTGGCTCTGTATTCATTTTATATTGCCCAGATGATTGCATGAAAACAACCAAGAGTGTCATGATTTAATAGAAGAATTCTTGGTTTAATCACTTTCAAAGCAGATTCTGTTCTGTTTCATGAAAGGTTTCCTTTCTCTCTCTCTATTTAAGCAGATGGAAAACTGGATAGTCGAAAATAAATCAATAAACTAATAAAAACGTTTTCAAACAGATTTTACTGATCATCTTCAGTTGCCAATTATTCAAATTCTTTAGAATGTACAGTATAATTACAAATTCAAAATAACCAAGTCGTAAATGAAAATTTTAAGATAATAATTAAAATGTAATTATTAATAAATACAAAATTAAATTTTTTAAAATGAATTAAATTAATAAATATCAAATATTTTAAAAATTCGTAAGATGTAATTCTTAATTAAATGTTCATAAATTATATTTCGTAATATGCCCGCCAGGCATTTGATAGGTTTTCCGCATCCCAATGATTGATGCAGTGTGACTTTTTTGTATGCTTTTTACATTTCCAATTTTTCTACAAATCCAATGTTGTGTAAGTTAGAATTGGGCCTAATGATTTTGGCTTGATTCCATTGAATGTGCATGTCATTATTCTGTGAATAAGCTGCCAGCACCATGTTACTGGGGTTTTCCTAGGCATCTATTTATGTTCCTCGATCCTCTGCTGTAAATTACAAAGTGTAGCTCCTATGAATGTACTAACCTTGAATCAAAATGCTGGTCATCCCAGTGGCTGAGTCCCGGTCATATAGTTTTTTATCATTTCGCAGTATCTTAAAAATTATCGGGTTATGTCGACATACCAAAGATACTTCACCATTATGAGCTGCTTTCCTCTGGATGTTGAGGAAGGTGGGGATTATTATTTAAGACTACCCTTAAAGGTTATAAAACAATTGATTGACACTTTCCTTACACCAAAAGCAGTAACACCAGCATTAAACGGGAGGCAAAGGGTGGTCTTAAATTATAACCCCACCTTCCTTAACATCCAGAGGAAAGCAGCTCGTGGTGACAAAGTATCTTTGGTTTGGTATCTGTTTATTAGTTAAGATTATAATAATTTATATCTGAATTAGTCAAACTAAATTTTAAAATTAAATATTATCTATAAATTATTTTTTTAGTTTAATATTGATGATTTATTTTTATTTATATTCTGTATATAAAATATACATGGCAATATCCAATGAGCAGAATAAGTCACCTCCCACATTAATGAGGTGACTTATTCTGCTCATTGGATATTGCCATAGTATTAAATATTAATTGGTCGTTTCTTCTCATCCTTGGAAGTNAACAACGGTTATGATAGATGATATATGATATATCGAGTGTCATTGAAATATTATATATTTAAGGATAATTATAAGTTTATATCTATTTTCATTTTGTAAATTTCTGAAATAATATAATTTTTGTACGGATAATTTATAGAAATGTTTATCAAAACAGTTGAATAATCTGTAAATTTGTTAAAATTAATCAATGCTAAAATTATGCTTATCATCAATAAATCTATTTTTCTCATTTTTATCAGGAAAATAAATTAAATCATTCATAAAAATTTTCTGGATGATTAATAAATAAACTATAAATATGGATTAATTTTTGTTTATTTAAATATTTAAATTTTCTTTTATTGCATAAGTAATTTCTGTTGTGGGCAAAATTTTGTGGGCGTGTAGTATTTACTTGTACTTAAACTCTACCAAAGCTGCAGGACCCAGTATTCAGGCATTCTTGAGAAACTCACGATTAAAGTTTTTCTAAAACTATTAATATCTATGCAGAAACATCACTCTGGTGTTCGTGGTGTGGTGTGATTAGTTAAGGAATTGCATGAAGAGCATTAATATGCTGGTTTGATTCTCATATATTTTTTTTTACATTTATAATTTAATCTTATTGTTATTAAATTTGTTATATACAGTTTTTAATGTCATCAAAAATTTACTTTTTTTATTTTGATTACTCCATATTTAGAAAGTACATATAACATTATAATCACATTTTGTATTGTTTAATGTAACGTAGGTTTTTACCATATAATATACATATCAATACATTTATATTACATTTTATATGTAAGGATAGGAAGATATAATAAGAAACTCAACACTATCTGTACTCTGTCCAGCAAAAAATATATTATATATACTGTACTGTATATAATATTTTAGTAGGTAGACATGCCTATTCTAATCAGGAAAGAAAACTTGACAATTCTTTCTACCTGGATGCTTCAATTTTACCAGAGAGGTAAGGGCACAGCTAGAGTCCCTTTGATGTAGAAAGGGAAGTGATCAAAGTTGACAGCTAGGATTCTCTCTTTTCATTTGCCAGTGACCCCAATGATATGGGATTCAAACCTCATATTAATGCTCTTCATGCAATGCCTTAACTAATCACACCATACCATGAACACCCGAGTGGTGCTTCTGCATAGATATTAATAGTTCTAGAAAAACTATAATCGTGAGTTTCTCGAGAATGCTCGAATACTGGGTCCTACGGCTTTGGTAGAAGTTAAGTACGAGTAAATACTACACATCCAGAAAATTTTGTCAAAATTGGTGATGACAATCTCCCAGGTTTCCCCTGTAATTGTCAGATCTCAAGATTTGGGTAATTTAGAGAGGAAATAAATGATTTGAAAGTATTAATTGCTGAACTTATTTATGCTACAATTCGTCTAAAGGCAGCTAGCTCCACACAGTTGGTATTTGCCAATTGTCAAATAATTGCCTATTTGTCCTCTTTGATTTGACACATTATACTGACAAGTGGAAAATGGCAAATATCAAGTAATAGTTATATGTAAATCATTCACACAATTTGATATTGACCAAATGTTTACTCAACATTTGGTCATTATCAAGTTGTACAAATACAAAACATGTGGATCTTCATTAAGAGAACCAAAATTCTAGAAACATTTGCTTTCATAAATCAGTTCCATATTATAAAAATAATAAAAAAAAATGATTGTTTATTTTATTGGTTGAGTATCTCTTAACAAAAATTACTACTATTATTAATTGAAATAAAATATATTATTATATATCTGTTTTTCAAATTTTGGTAAAATTCAGTTTTAACAATTTTTAATAAAAATGATATGAAACTTTGTACTATAATGTTGATTAAACTAAAATTATTTAAGGTTATCAGAATTGTTGAATACAAAACATTTTCACTTTCAATTTGGATCATCCTTGGTGCATATTTAAAATACAGGGTATCTCTAAAAGAATCATTGGATTTCAAGTGATCACATTTCAGAAACTTATCAATAGAGAATGGCTAGTGCTACACCAAACAGAAGGAAAAGCATACAAGATTTTGTCCCTTTATTTTATATATGTTATTGAGCTTCCTCAATAATCCAGTTTCTCCCACACTTGATGTAGTATATCTGCTCTCATAACAGTACAGCATTTATAATGCATATCTTAAGCTTTTGCAAGTTTGTGGCATTGGCAACACATACACACAATCTTTTACATGGCTCAGAGGACTCACAAGTAATTATAAGGTGACTTGAGAGGTCACCTCTCATTGAGTCCACTGTGTCCAATTGATGGTGTATGAGAGCACTTCATTTCATTATATTCATTATCCAAATGCCACCTGTATGAAACTTGGAGAATCTTTGCTTCCAACAGTATTATAGAATGAATGTTAATGGAAAGAGAACTATAATCATATGAAATCTGGCACTTCTTGTAGAGATACTCTTGTGATATATATTATGGAGGTTTGGGACATTGATGATATGTGATGAGTCAGTCTGTTCCACTGCTAGTCTGCCTGTTCTCTTACACATTTTTTCTTCTCAGCACCCCTTACCTTGCTTCAATAAATTATCCCATATAATTTATTTTCAAATAATTACATTTCCTCTCCTCTTGATGACTCCTTACCTGATGCCCAAGGGTACAAGCCCATCCTTGATCATAATTGTGCTGATGAGTATATTCTCTTATGTGACAGACTAAGTGGAGAAGAAAAATATCTTGTATGTCTGAGTCAGATCATTCGCGAAAAGTTCCAGAGTTCTAATCAAGGTAAAAACTCAAAGTGGAGTAGCAGGTAGAGGTCTTCACCATCTCTGCATCTAGTTAGCAATTCATTTGTAATTTTAGAAAAGATGATGTTTTATAAATTAAAGAAGTTTATTTGAAAACTTCTAAAAACATTACTTATCAAAAAAAATATTATAAACTGTAAAAATAAATATGTTAATTAAGTTAATTATTAATTAAAATACTATTAACTAGTAGAATTTTTATTAATTTAAAGAGTACATTACTTCAGTTAAAAATATCATTAAAAATTTTTTTAAGGTTTCACACAAGAGAGCCCCTCCGACATTTATCGATGAAGCAGTCGAAAAATTTNCAGCAGAGAAAGTTGGAACCATCATGGTGGATCACTTTGAAATTGTCATTCACAGACAATTCAATGTGATCCACCATGTAAGGCAAGCATTCTTGTTGCACAGTGGTGAATGATTAGACAAATTTTATTATTTATTTTACTTTTAAATACCCTGTTGTTGTTTTTTTTGTTATTTATTGTTTTATTATTGTTGAGTTTATATTTAATATCATATAAAATTTAATAGCTTACTTTAAAGATAATCTGAGAAGATCTTAGTAATTCTTGTTTTAATATTAATTTACAAATTAATATTAAATGAATTTTTTAGAACTGTTATGATTAAATTCTATTTTTTAAGAAACTTTTTAACAGTTTTGAGGATAAAATTATTGCATAAATAATTAATAGCATTGAATTTTGTTTTGAAGGGTTCTGATATAGAAAATATGCAAGAAAGAAATGAAGTATTTATGATGTTAATTCGGAGGTTATGTGAACAGAAGCAATCAAGTCATACTCATGTTTCTAATGGCAGTCATCCAACAAAAGTAGATGTAAGTATTAATATATACATTTTTAAAGAACTATTACTGAATAATAGATAAATAATAATTAAATATGTATTCTTCAATCACTCTCTTTTTCTTGTATTATTTAATAAATTAATGTGATAGTTTATTTAAAAGAAACCACACTCCAATTACATTATATATATTTTTTTTATATTCTGGACATCTTTTTTCTCTTCTTCAGTCCCTAGTAGAATTTTTATTAATTTAAAGAGTACATTACTTCAGTTAAAAATATCATTAAAAATTTTTTTAAGGTTTCACACAAGAGAGCCCCTCCGACATTTATCGATGAAGCAGTCGAAAAATTTAAAATATTTAAGGCTCAACAACAAGAAGGAAGGCAAAGACATGGAAGTGGAGCAAGCATTTCTAGTTTGTCTCATAATCTTGATATGAGTGAAAAAACCAAAGAAGAAGAATTAGGTCATGCCAATTTAATGAATAATAACAACAAAGAAAATAGAGAAACAAATAGTTTGTCAGAAAATGTCTTAAAATCCAGCGAAGAATCTTTAAATAAGGTTACTGCTAACATTTATTTTTTTCATTTGTAATTGCATTACTAAAATCAGAAAATATTGTAAATTAAAATATTTGAATTTTCAGGATGATAATAGTGACCATAGTGAATATGTAAAATCTCCCATTACACCGACAGAACAATTTGGAAATATCTTGAATTCGGAACATTCTTTGATAACTCATTCGCAAAGCATAGATAATCCAGTTCGTTCTTCATTTATTCACGATTTAAAAGAACTCGCAGTTTTAAATTCAAACTCTCATATGTTACAACCACCGACAGCTAACTCACTTATTACTCACACACAAAGTTTGGATACTCCAAGTAGAACTATGCTAGTAAACGATCTTCACGACACTATCATTCATTCTAACAGAGTTAGATCGTGCAGTGGAGATGTTCCGAGACCTTCCAAGCAAACTTCGTTGCCAGTTTATCGAAGCAGAGTAAATAGTGGCGAGAGTTCGGATACGCGCCGTTCTCGAGCGGAAACGTTGCCCATTATATCAAATTCTCGCCAGCCACTTAATCGAACCATGCTCTTTCTAATAGGGCGATCAGAATTATGCTTGATTGGCATGGATAAGAAACAAGCATTACTTAGTAAAACATTTAATGACATTTCTCATTGTTCTCAGGTAATATAATCTAATATAAGTGATTACTTTAATGAAATTAATTTATAATTTGTTGATGTCAATTTTTTTAGGGTATTAAAAATCCCGATAATTTTGGATTCATCTGTAGAGAAGGAACGATGACTTCAGTAGATTGCTATGTTGGTTACGTATTTAAAGGACAAACCGAGAAATTGGTAAGCTAGAGATGATTTTGATACCAGTTTTCATGTAGGAAAATAAATTACAAAGCATTTTAAGAAACTTTTATACAGTAATTTCATTTTGTAATCCTTGGGATATCTTACATAACATGAATTTGGAATACACTTTTCTCTTACTGAAGTGAATAAGTTGCTTTTAAGTAGCGCAGGTTCGAAAAATTAATAAAAATGAAGTTTTACACACAATATTGCAGTTTCTCCTACAGCAAATGCTAGAATGTCTCCCAGGGANATAATTAGCCTTATACTAGCCCAATAAATTTTCGGCATTCGGTTGGTGTGTAGCTATATTCTGTAATGTCTGAATGGTTTCTTATGTTGAATTCTGGAATTCTGTAGAAAGATTTTCTCTTCTTATAAAGTGTACTATAAATCATAACATACTAAATTATAAAATATCAAAATAATATACATTAATAATGTATTTTATTTTAAATTACTTAAGATGTATCAAATTTAAATATCTAAAAAATTTTTATCATAACTTAAGATTATTTGTTTAAATAATAATACTGAATCCATTGTAAATTTGACAAAGTTTTAGCCTTGAAATAATTTTCATTCACGAATATTCAGATAAAACATTATTTTATCCTCCTTTAGATTCAGGTAGATAAAAATTAAAAATATCTGAGCTTGATTAAAAGATAAAATAACATTAAAAAAAGAAGACATAGAACACTGATAAGATAGCTCATAGAATATAACATTAAGAAATGTTCAATTCTGTTCATTTTTAAATATTGATTACATAATGTAAGTTTATATTTTCAAAAATTAATTACACTGTTTTGCTTTTATCTTTGTTTTATTACATTTAAACAAATTACTGTATTCAATCAGTAAGTAATTCAATTATAAATATAAAAGTATCCAAGTAAATCACATTGTTTATCAAAATATGATAAAGAATCTGACTTACTTCAATTGTTTAAATGATAACTGTAAATTGTCTAAAGTCCAGTAAATATTATTAAGTAATATTTGAGAATAAAAACTGTTGTTAAATACGTTTTAAATCTTTCTACTTGTCTTTGAAACTTGATTGTTTGATAAGTTGTGAAAGACATATACTTTGAAAAAAATTAATATAATAAAAATGTGATTTGTTAAATTATAATGAAAATTTTAGAATGTAATTTTAATGTTAGGATAAATCAATAAATAACCAGCCAAAAGCAACAGCGTGCCTAGTTGCATAGGCTGAATATTTATTTGATCTATCCTTATACTTATAAATCCTGGTATGGAGATTTTTAATTGGAGAAAATTGTACAATATTACAAAATTTAAGAAATATGATTTTAGATTGTGTTTAGAAGTACATGATCATCATTATTGTCATCAATAATAATTCTTAGAAAACAACCATGTGAAACATTTTGTGAAATGAAGAAAATTAAATGAAAAACAGAATTTCTGTTAAAAGTTTATAAAATATTAATAATTTTTAAATTATTTTAAAAATTTTTATTTCTTATTCTTAATTTCATTTTTGTTTTATGAAGAAAGTTCCTTCGAAGCTCGATAGTTTTCGTCAAAAAGCAAAGAAGTCACTCCACAGTTCTTTTGAAACTATTTTAAAGGTAAACATAGAATATAACATATAAATTTTTATTGTATAAAGTTCAAATAATTAATGCCATTTTTCATTGTGATTAATTATTAATATTAAATCATAATGCATGGTTTTATCACTAATATTACTACTAATTATGACCTTTATTAGAGAAAGGGAAGGGACGAATATCGAGAAAGAGCCGCAACATTGGATGTTGATATAAGTCAAGTAAGCCTCCTAATTACATTTATGGACTCCTTTGTTTCTCAATAATTTGCTTTAAATGTTACACAATAATATATAATTAATTTTTGTCAAAGTTTTAACTGTAATTTTTTAACAAATGATAAATATTTATTTAGAAATATAATTGAAGTAAAATATTTTAAATAATTTTTCGACGAAACACATTTTTTGAATGCCACTGAGACATTTCAAGCTGTTACATGATTGAAATTACTGAAATTTTTATACAGGGTGGTCTAAATAATAATCATAATACCTGAGATCATCAAATTTATTCATTACAATAATCTCTCTGCATAAATAACATAAAAGTAGACTTTTCATATTAATGTTTCTTCTATTTTTTGTGAATTTTAAAATATACTTATTATCCTGACTTATTATCAACAATACCTTGTTAATTGTGTCACCATCAGAAGGTAATTTTTTTTAACATGTTTCACGTATAGAGGCCTTACAATAAAGGTCAATGTTGCTGTGACACTATTACATTTCTGAGCTATAGAATAGGATGAATACAAAGAAACTTATAATTCACTTTACTTTTTCTTCTATTTTGTTTTGAAATTTTAAGTTTACTTATCCTTTTGGCTTTTTATCAACAGTAGACTTTTTCTATATTTACTAAGCTTTAATTATGTTAATATTTCAGCATACTTATTACCTTATACATTTTTGAGTGAATAGAATTTACTTTTTTAACTTAAATACAAATTAATAATTGAAATTATTAATTTGTATTTAAGTTAAAATACCAATTAATCTGTGCATACATATTTGTTCCATCTTCCTGGTAGCATTTTTATTTCTTTTGCAAATAAAAGTTTGAGGACATTGTCACGGTCATAGTCCCACAGCTGCTTCAACTTTTTTTTTGATGCAGAATTTCTGGCCTCCAAAATGCTCTTTTATGGGTCTAAAGATGTGATAATCACAGGATGAAAGATCAAGACCATACAGTAGGTGATCCAGAATTTCCCAATCAAGATATGTCAATGTTTAAACAGTGGATGGCAAACATACTGTCATGAAACAGCACATCACCTGTCACATTGCTTACTGCTCAGGATAAGTTTAACTTTTGTTTCTTGTGAATTCCAGTAATATTGGAAATTGAATATTATTTTCTATGTTTAGTCCCTTGAAAGAGCATTTGTGAGACAGCAGCTGTGGCAAAGTCTCCAAATATTTTTGCCAACATTATTCCCTATACAAAAAAGTTTGGTATAGTTGTTACCAGGAAGGTGGAACAAATGTATATGTGCAGCTGGGGAGATTATTTTGAGAAATGAATCTAGTTTCATCCTTGTGAATAAATGTTTTTATTTTATGAAGAAAACTCCATGTTAATTTTCATCATCTCTTCTACTTCATAAAAAATACAAATATATTATTTCATTAATCTTTAGTATTCAAATTTGTAATTATTAATTTTTATGTAATATTATATAACACGCATATTCATTATTATTAATAATAATTATAAGCTTGTTATGTTGAAAAAATATTTTGAGGAAGATTCATTTATGTATTCATCATCATCCTCGTTTGCCTATTATCAAATTGAGTCCTCTGTGACTTTGGAAACTTTTTCCAAGAATCCATCCCTTGATTATAAAGTGATTTGTCTATTTGTTTGGAGTCCAGAGTTTTTCTTCACTGTCTGCAGCCATTCGATCTCGAGTCTTTCTCTTTTTTTCTATATCCAATCCAGGCAAACAGTGCAGCTACTAGAAGTCTCTGGAATGTCATTCTTTCCACATATCCATACCATTTCAATTGTCTTTTGTGGATTTTATTTATGGAAGAGTAAATATTTCAGCTCCAGTCTTTTTAGTTTGTTTTTTATCAGCTCACTTGGTATTGCTCATTTTCCTTAAATATTATATATCAAAGGCTTCCAGCTTTTTGACTTCTTGTTTCTTAATTATCAGAGCCATAAATTCTATTTGGAATTTTGATACTGTCAAGTAACTTTAGTTTTAACACTCAAGTTATCGTAATCTGTGGTTAACTGGCTGTAAGGTGTTCAGATTTTCCATCATTAATATACTCAAATAATTGAATTTTTTTTATTTGCTTGATTTTATCTCCATTAAGTGAAATGTTGATATCATCAGTAGTTTTTCCAGTTATCATTACTATTTTTTATTGATATTTAGAGTCAGATTGAAAGTTCTTTACTGTTTTTTTGCGTTTAGAAGTTAAGTTCATAGTGTTTTATATTGCATCTGCTAATAGGATATCATCTGCAATTGATATACAGGGTGTCTAGAAAAGTTACTATCCAGTGGAGAAGAATTAATGGAGTGGAGAAGCATGTTCTGGATCTCAAGAACTTTTTGAGGTTGAGGGCCTAACAGTTTGTGGTGTTAGTTAGCATCTGTTTTGGAAAACTTGACTATCAAATTTTGCATGTATCATAATGGTGCACCTGTTTATTTAGAAATTGCTTTGTTACCCAATATCTGTGAATTTCCCATCATACAGAATATTCCACCATGAATATTTGCTACTCAATCGTCAACACCATTATCACTCAAACAATACAGACTTGCAATCTCACTCTGTCAACTTTGTCCAGGTGAATGTGAATAGGCATTCCAGGTAATCTGTGAGCAAACAGTAATGCCATCTACCACAAAGTGGAAATGCAGGACATACAACTTATGGGTCTCATATGCAATACCATATGTATAACTTTAATGTCAATGCAAATTTCTCACTGTAAACAGTAACTTTAATTTTTTTTATTTTACACAAGCCCTTGTTTTACTGTTCCTGCATTATATATAAACTGAATTTAATATTATACACTAAAACTTGAGACTGAATTGAAGTTTATGGTGATTTTTACCATCCCTGCAATGTAAAATGGTGCTAGGAAAGACCAGTAGAGAAAGAGGAATGGGGGGAAAAAAGGTCATTCTCTTCTATTCATTCATTGCATCCTACTAACTGATTTGTCTTCACACTTCATACTCTAGATAAAATTGTATTAATCTATTTTTAAGGAAATACAATTGAATGAAAATTTATAAAGCAATAAACTTTTGTTTGTACTGTATGTGCTTTTATGCATTGTAGTTTTGTTTTCAGGCTTTTGTCCTACAGGATTTTGCAACTTAGCTATTCTAATTTAATTTATTAAACTAGTGAATGCTTAATAAACGAATAGATTAACTTAATGTTATCTTTATATAAATGTTAATGATATATTAATAATTAATTACAGAAATATCTGAAACTAATATAAACGTAAACACAAATAACTTAACTGAAATTGTATTAACAAATGCGATTGGTTCAAAATTTCTAATGATTATAAAAACCATAAACAATTATTATTTTTATTATTATCATTTTATTTATTTATTTTTTAATAAGTTTTGATAGAAATATAAATTAATAGGTAGTATTGAATTGTTTATCATTTGTTATCTTCTAAAACAAATATCATGTAAATTAAACATATTTAATCTGTAGCCTAAATCTATGCATAAAGTAGCCCTGTTCTTCCTTGTTTTGCTGTTGTGTTCTATGGTGACTTGTATGGTTTACTTGATTGATATATTTAATCAGTCATTTACAATAATATAATATTTGAAGTTTTTGTATTTGATTAGCTTTTGTGATATGTTTTCAGTGCATTAAAGGTCAGGAAAATTTTCAGAAAGTTCTATTGTATTCTTATTTACATTTTAATATAAGTATTATAAACAAATGTTATAATGATCCAGTTTTATTCTGATTTGTTTAGCACTCAGCATATATTCAGGAACACATCCTGAGAGTATGAGAGTATCTTTTTGTGAGGTTTGCTGATTGAATGAAAAGTGTCACGGCAATCGAACGGTCAGCACTGTCGTGTGGGAGTGGGAAAACTCACTGAGACAGGTCCTCCATCGTAAACTGTTTAATAAATATAAAAATTTCTCTTACAACATATCCTTAAAAAGGCATAACACCTATTCGAAGTCAAGAAACAAGTCTGTAACACAAAAATTTCAACTGTTCTGACAATAGTTTTTCTTCTGGTGATGGTGGCGTGAAGACGTCAACTCTGGGGTGCACAACACTACTTGGACCGAGGTCTTCTAGCTACAAGGTGGATTTTAGTGATCTTGATGGCACAGGAGGGTGAAGACAAATCCTCCGAATATCTAACAAGCTCTCGTAGGAGAATGTCCGGATGACAAGAATCTTGGAGAGGAGCACTGCAAACTAAGGACCAAGAACTAAGAACCAAGATTGCCACATCTTTTTTTCATGCGGTTTTTATAAGTTTTCTCTTGGTCCCAGATCGAACATTCCGATAGGTTGATGCCGATTTGCCCACGCTTTCTGATTGGTTTTTTACTCATTATGAAACATAACAAGATCAGAACCCAGACTGACTGACAATTCGATTCCCATCAAAGATGTTCGATCTAAGCACTCAAATTCATGTATTGTTTTAATCTGAGTAGTTTGATTTTCTTAGAAATTTCTATAGACATGTCCTTATATGGATATAAAATATTCATTTTTCGTTTGATGGTTTCTTTTAAACAACATTATAATAATTTGAAGTTTAGACTATTTACAAAAAGTCATAATTAACTTTTGAGTCCATCATTATCCTTTATACACTACCATAGAAGTAACAGTTAAGTTACAGAGAATAAGTTAAGTTACCATAGAAGTTACAGAGAAAGGCTGACACTTGATCTTTTTTAACCTTGGAATTTTTTTACCAATTTTTACCAATGTTTTAAGAAGAGTTCTTCAAAGCAAAATTTTTNTGAGGTCAGGAGACCTAGCTGTCTGGATTTCATGGGACATTATGCGATCGGCAAAGAAGTGTCCCAAAAATGTAGCCCAAACACCAGAACCTCTGTGAGCAAGTAGTAGTGCCATCTACTGCAAATTGGAAATGCAGGACATACAACTTATGGGTCTCATATGTGATGTTGTACATATAACTTTAATGCTATTACAAATTTCTCATTGTATAGTAACTTTTCAGACAATCTATATCAACATTGAATGCTTGGTACTATTTAATTTTTTGATATTTTATGTAGTCTTGTTTGGAGTCAAGAATATAGGAAAAGACTGCAAGAGCATATTGTATGACATAGCAATGATGAAAAGCAAAGAGATTCTTCTTTGTTTTTCTGATAACAATTGTATAAAATTAAAGCTTAACTTAATTAAAATAAAAGAATAACTTAATTTTGATAGTTGTTACATTGAAGTAATTGCAGTCCATGTTTAATGAAATGATTCTTCTAGTTCTTCTTAAAGCCCAATGCAAAAGTTGTTCTTTTTGGAAGACTGCATGTTTTAGAATAGCATTTTTGCTTGTTTTTTATTATATGTGTTTATTATTCATTCATGACAACAGATGAAGGTTGTATAAGTAGAAACAAACTTATTCAAGGAACATGATTGTTGTGAATCAATTGGTTTATTAGTTGGTCTAAATCATATATGTTCTATTCCTTCAGACAAAATCCTGTAAGTGACTTTGATACATATGAATAATATTGACTTACAAATATGGATTAGTGATCAAAGACAAGGCATTATTCATGCTCTAGAGATGAATTTTATAGATGAATTTCCTGAAATGATATATGTAGAGATAACTTTAAATTAAATGAAAATGGAGACAATAGATGGAAGCTAATAAGCTATGACTTAATAGACTATAATGATAAAATTAGTCTTGATGCTAGATAAGATGTAAAGGTTTCTTTTTAAACACTTATATACAATTATAAAAGCCTTAAAAAAATATATTTTGACAACTGCTAGATTTATTATTTGATGCATTCATTCAGGAATATTGAATAAACTTTGGCAAACAGAACACTGCATTAAGTTTTCAAAGTATTTGACAGTAATGACATACATTGTTCCTTTATCTGCAAATGTCTGCTATAAAGATAGCTTGTTGAGATTGAATTTAGCATGTGCCATCTTCATCTTTTTCTTTTTCTACGTTTATTTATACATACTTTTCAGGCTTTTCATTGTCTTATTGGTCATAGCTTTAATAAGTAAGAAAGGAAATACAATGTATTATTCTACCACCTCAGGGCATAAGGCCCTATTTCCTAAATGCTTTAAAATCAAGTTGTGCACTTGGATATGAGTGGAATTATTACAATGCATTAAAAGGGTGGTTGATCTAGGATATGTGTCACATAATTTGGGGGTGGATATGTATGACAGCATTCTGGAACATTACAGAGGGTGGCATGGTATGATAGTTGAAAACTATAAAACAGTATTATATAATTTATAGACAATTTCTATAAGAACTTGTCTATAAATTTTTATTATTTTTCTTGAGTTGGAGAATTCAAAGGTATAAAAGTTTAGCATAGGGCTTAGCATATTTTTATATATTAAAATCTAATGGAATACATCAGGCTTACAGAATATGAAAATATCTACTGCAATTAAGAATGTACAGTTTACTAGTATAATACAAATAATTTTAATTTATTAAAAAGTTATCTCTACATTGTTATTAGATATGATTTGATATATGATGATATGATGTTATTTAATACTTTAAAATATTGGATAACATTCATTCCAATGTGATAATTCTTAATATGGTTAAAAATACTTGTCTAAATAGTTCACATTTCTCATTTAAACTTTAACTTCCAATCTTATATATATAATTCAAAGTAATTATATAATTATATTGAAGTTTTTTGCATTTATTTTTATAATGTAATAATATTTAAATGTTATAGTAAATATATTTAAATATTATAATATATTGAAGTTTAAATTCTCTGAACAGGTAGACGAAGTGATGAAAGCATTAAAACAGGCATTTCACAGTGCTCATCAAACTTTTCAGTATCATCATCATCAAAATAACAAGAATCAAGCAGTTATCTGTGAAACTTGTCCAATGCATTGGTTTCATAAGTTGTGTGTCGAGTTAGAAGGTGAGAATTAACTTTTATAATATTAGCTCGTTTTTTTTCCCTATTATTTTAATGTTTCATTTCCTTAAATTTCCTTAAATCCATTAACTTTAAATTGTATTTTGTATGAATAAAGCTTTATATAATTTTTGTAGTTATTAAATGTCTGTTTAACATGTGAGAAGAAGTAAATTTCTGCTATTTGTGCTCTAAAATGAAAGTAATTTTATAAACTGTAGATAAAAACATATTAATAAATTTTTTTTAATAATATTTTATTTGTCAAATTTGTAAATTTTCTTCAGAGTGCATCTAAAATAGAAAATTTTTATTTTTTATAATTATTTTTTATTTATGATGTTAATGGATAACCGATGATTAAAACTAATTTCAAATTGGTTTATCCATTTTAAGTTACTCTAATTATGTTAATTATTACCCGAGAAGTATGCAATGTACTGTACATTAATTCATAGAGTAAATGTTCAAGTTTCACTTACCATCTTCATTCAAACATCTACTTTGCAGCAGAGAAAGCATTTTGAGTTCTGCAGTCTGTTAACTCTGAATCAGTCATTGTTGTGCAACAAGAACATTTGCCTTACATGGTAGATCACTTCAAAATTGTTTCTGAATGACAATTTTAAAGTGATCCAACATGATTGATTCCAACATTGCAAACTGCAGAATGCAAAACACTTTCTCTGTTGTGGAGTTGCCATTTTGGTTTAAGGCACTTCCCAGAGGCAGCATACAGAAAGACATTTGTAAACAGATGTTAGGTGAACTAAAAGATTTTCTCTATCAATTGATGTATTGTACGTTGTATATTTCTTGCGTAATAATTAACATAATTACAGTAATTTAAATGGTAGCATTCCTTTAGAAGAACTTGTAGATTAAGCACTTTGAGTAATATTAATATTCAGTGAAGATCAAAAATTAGCTTTAGTGACTTATTGCCAGTCAGTCTGTTCCTTCTGTGGCATTTTAAGACATTAGAAAACATATATTCATAACAAATACTCATAGTTTGTGCACACAAATAATTGCTCTCTATAATGTACAGATGTTCATAAACACCTGATGTAATATTCTTTTCCTGTAATGGGTTCACTTTCTTATCTGCAACTTTACTTTCTAAGTAACGGATAATGTAAATGTTGATTTTCTTTGTTTTCATCAAACTTTCGACAGCATCTGAAAAGAAAGAACAGATGGATGATAGACAGGATTTTACCTTAATATTTCAGTATTATTGATTATTAAACATTTCAAAATGTTAATTTAATAACAATTTAATTTTTAATTGTTAAAATTACAGAAAGTTTTCATTGTGTTTTGTTTGAAAAATGTTCTAATACCTTTAAATTTTTCACAGGACTCTCCACTGAAGAAGCCCAACTCATTATCATTAAGCGTTTGCAAAGTCTGCCAGACAATGAACGGGAAGATATAATGTTAAAGTCTCAGGTAGATATATAAAAATTTAAAAGGTGGTTTTATTTTTACATATCACTTATCATCAGATTTTAGGACCTTTGAAAAACTTAATCTGAACTTAAATTTAAGAATTCTATTCTAAACAATTCACACATATTAAAACTAAATTATTTAATTTCTGTTTGAGGATTTAAGTAAGTTAAAAATATGTAAAAGCTATATGTTTTGGTGTAAAGCCGTAGACAACCAGCCAGCTGAAGCAGTTAAGCACAAACATCAATTCATAAAAGTCAGAGTGGACATATTCCCCCAGTATTTTTGAACCAGTAAATTGTTCCCCTCTGAAGATATATACATATTTTTATTTTATATCACACTAAAAAAATAGAAATAAGTACACTGTACACAAAAGATACATCATATTTTTTACATTCATGCAAACCCAACAATGAGAAATTTTTCTAACTCTTTGTCATTGGTCTAATGCCTCCAATATATATACAGATTGTTATCAGTATAGTTAAGGCATCAGCCTACTGCTCTGGAGGACTCAGGTATAAACTCCAAGCCATCCCAGGAATTTTTCATGAGCAGTCCATTCTGCATATATTGTGTCGTTCTCTCCACAACTGTGGGCCTGACTGAATCCATGATGTTTATAGGAAAAGGGGCTCTCTTCTACAGAAAGAAGCAAAGAGCCAAAATGAAAACAGATGTATAAAAACATGATCAGAAAACTAAATTGATTAAGTTGAAGTTTTCTAAAGCTAAATGTGTTTATCCAAATCTAATAAAAAAGGAAAAAATCTAAGTTATTTAATGTTATTTGGATGTAATTTATGAACATAGTTTATATTTTCATTTAAAATTACAGAATTAAATCTGAACTTTTGTTTTAATGAATTTCAAATAATTGTACTAATTATTTAACTCTAATTACACACTAAAATGTTATATTATAGATATAAAAATTGTCATGATTACAGATTTAAATTGTTATTTAAATTATTTAAATTTATATTATACATTATATAATTTTGTAAACAAGGACATTAATATTAAATGAATTTTTTAGAACTGTTATGATTAAATTCTATTTTTTAAGAAACTTTTTAACAGTTTTGAGGATAAAATTATTGCATAAATAATTAATAGCATTGAATTTTGTTTTGAAGGGTTCTGATATAGAAAATATGCAAGAAAGAAATGAAGTATTTATGATGTTAATTCGGAGGTTATGTGAACAGAAGCAATCAAGTCATACTCACGTTTCTAATGGCAGTCATCCAACAAAAGTAGATGTAAGTATTAATATATACATTTTTAAAGAACTATTACTGAATAATAGATAAATAATAATTAAATATGTATTCTTCAATCACTCTCTTTTTCTTGTATTATTTAATAAATTAATGTGATAGTTTATTTAAAAGAAACCACACTCCAATTACATTATATATATTTTTTTTATATTCTGGACATCTTTTTTCTCTTCTTCAGTCCCTCTTTACAAATTCTTTTTTATCTAATGTCATTTTTTTTTTGTGTTAAATTCAGTGTTACATATTTATATTTGTTTAGTTATAAATTATAGTACTTTTTATAAGAAGATGAAATAATCTGTCTACAGAACTCCAGAATTCAACATAAGAAATCATTTATACATTATAGTAGTGTTTCTCAATCTTTCTCTCATTGTGGACTGCCAAACCAGTTATACACAACTATGAATTATACTTATATTTGCTTATCAAGTGTTATTGTATGTAACAAAGATGTATAGTAACTACAGATCACTATTTAAATGTCATTGTAATCAATTGTGCCATTGTCAGTACAATCAAATATATTTTTATGGATTAGTGGTTGAAAAACACTGCTTTATATAATACAAATTTAATTTTATGCTGTCTATTTTATAATATGTATCTGCATAAGAGATTAAGATTATATTCTGTAATATACAAACATCGCTAAACCCGATATATAATAAAGCTACACACCAACCGAATGCCGAAAATCTATTGGGCTAGTATAAGGCTAATTATTAAATGAAATTACGTAACCAATTTGGCTTTAGAGGTAAGCATTAGGCGCCATCTCTTATTAACATTAATAATTATAAATAAATTAATTTAAATAATTTAGAACCTCTGGAAGAAAAAATCGGCTCGGAGCGGGACTTGAACCCACAACTCCTGCTTACCGTGCAGATGCGTTGCCAGTTACGCTATCTGGACCTCCAGTCCGATCTCCTCTTCCAGCGTATATAAGCTATGTAACCATCAACGGTTATTACAACGCATCTGCACAGTAAGCAGGAGTTGTGGGTTCGAGTCTTGCTCCGGGCCGATTTTTTCTCCCAGCGGTTCTAAATTATTTAAATTAATTAATTTATTTATAATTATTAATATTAATAAGAGATGGCGCCTAACGCTTACCTCTAGTGCCAAATTAATTACGTAATTTATTTAGTAATTAGCATTAAAAAATAGCCCGATTAATTTACGGCCCATAAAACATGACTTCCAGTTTTGCTCTAACA